>NC_142803.1:54419457-54719457 GCF_049724085.1 Artemia sp. Qi Xiang Cuo
CGAATTGGCCCCTTACTACTAGTGTGTTATAACTGAGGCTTGGGTAAGAATCGGTACTCAGAATCCAGTGACAACTGATATTTATTATGAAAGGAAATAAAAGGAAAATATTCTAACTCTAAATATTTTGAATACTTCTAAACATCTTCTAGGTCTATTGTTTAATATTGTGGGGGTCTGCTTGTTCAATCCGTGAATATTTACTGAAAAAAAGGATTAAGTTAATTCTAGCTCATCGAATACTTCTCATTGAAATAGGTACACTTGAATAATCAGACAAGACTTGGGTACCAGTGTAATTAAGATTCTTTGCTTCAAATTATTGTTTCTCGAAAGTAGGGATGACCTTTTTATCTGATCCCAGATTAGTTCTATAAACTAAACCAAGTTTTTAGGTTTATATTCTGAAAAGGAAGTTAATGTTCTTTGGAACTTTGATAAACTTCAACTTTTCTAGAGAAAATTGGATCTTGGGACGGAAGAGATTGAAATTCTTAATCTATCAATTTAATTCCCCTTTCTACCCTAGCCAATCTGTAAAACATCAGGTCCGCCTCTATGTAATATTAGCACGGGTTGAGAAATGCAAAAGTGGCTAAAAAGAGGAATAAAGTCCCTCTTTCGTATAACGTCAGAAAATTCGCTGGGGGAGGAATATTGTATTGTCCTCTAGTTCCAATCTTCTTATATATATATATAAGATTTTAATAAACGCTAGGTAAGTTCCAAATGTCACTAAGCTGGAAGGAGGATGCAAAAAGCTCTTTAATTTATTCTTTAAGGCTAAGGGGTTTATCTTGTACCTAAACCTTAGGTTATTCACAAGTTCCAGTTTCTAAGACGAAACAAATTTTATTTCTATCTCAATCCTTAAAACTGCTGTATTTCATCTAGAGTGCCCAAGTCTTTCTAACCGAATCATAAACCCAAATCACCAAAATAAAATGTCGTGCTTTGACTCCAGCACTATTTTATGTCTCCTATATAAGTATTAAATTTATTGCTTGGCCTGGTCTATCCAAGTGACAGAAATCTTTCAGAAATTTACTTTTTATCTCAATTTTATCCTCAAAGGGAAATTTATACAGACAATGGTAGCTTTTATCCTAATTTATAAAAAAAAAAAACTTACTCATATTCCTTGGTTCCGAGGCAAACTACCCCGATTTTTCCCTCATCCGTAAGTTATTTTCATTTTGCTGCTTGATCCGTTTTAGCCCCCTTCTCCTGCTCTTTAAGCCAATCAACAACTTTTTGTTAAAAAGTTTTTTTTCAATATTTCAAGGCCTTGCGTTCTCTTTTTTTGATACCCAGAACTGGTGTAAATTAGGTCTTCAAATATTTATCACGGGCCCAAAAGTTGTTCAATTCTTGGACAAAGACGTGTCAATACTAGATTCATGACTAGTTACGCAAAGTGAAGTTATTTTCAAATTCAAGCTAATTTGAAATTGTCGCTATATTTCTGATTTATTGAAGCAAAGGGAAATCCAAATTTTACTGAAATTGAGTTACCAAATTTACACTGAAATAAGGCCTCCTTACACTTTATTGAATTGGAAGGATTTTAGGGTATCTTCTTCTTTTGACCTTATTAGCTAGATATAAAATACACTTGCTCGAAGAAATAAATGGAACTCCTGATGGCAAGGACCTAAATAACATTACAAGACAGCTACTAAACCTTCAAGCAAGAGGCAATCGGATGTATTCTCAACATGTCTCTAGACATAAAGGTATCAATTATAATGAAATAGGTAATATACTAGCAACCAAGACCTCCTCCTTGAACCCAAACTATTATAGTAGCCTGAATACAAGGGTATAATTAGGCAAAGGTTACGAGAAAGTCACTACAAACAGTTACCTTTACCCTTCCACATAAGACTTCATACAGTGCTATACTTCCGACAGGTGACCAGATGCCCTTCTTCGGAACAGTGTTCTATTTATATGGACGTTATAAAATTCTTCACTATTTTGTAGGCCTACTTTCTTTTCAACAAAAGAAAAAATCCAGCATGTGTTGCTTGAATGAGAACCCAATCGTGAGGATAAATGGTCCTAAGACGCCGCTAATCTTAAGCTAATCATTAACTAATACCCGTCCCATGTTAAATATTTTTGCCTCTCAGACCCTCGGACTATCTGTCTTTGTTTTTCTCTACAATTAGCCATGTCTTGATGACTAATGCAAAATAGTTGATTTTCAATTCAAAATCAACGAAAATACATTATTTTGCAGTAGGCATCAAGAAATGGCTAATTGTAGAAAAAAGCCAAGACAGATAGTCCGAGGGATTGAGAGGCAAAAATGTTTAAATGGGACGGGTAAATGGCGGAAGCAAGTATGACTCTCTTATTGGATAAGTACTTGTGTGTTGGTTTTTGGAAAGGCATGCCTGCCTAGAGTCTGAGGCAGGTTGACCAAGAATTTAATTTTGACATAGAACGTTGATTTTGGATTGAAATTGTATTTTTTATTTTGCAGTAGGCATCAACACATGGCTAATTGTAGAAAAGAGCCAACACAGATAGTCTGAGGGATTGAGAGGCAAAAATGTTTCACATGGGACGGATAAATGGCGGGAGTAAGTATGACACTCTTATTGGACAAGTACTTGTTTGTTAGTCAGAGGCAACGCTACAGCGTTGCCTATAGTAAAGGCCATACGGCTCCAGTGTTTTATTATTATTTTTTCCAGAGGCACTTCATATGGAAGGGGTCGTCGTAGAAACTTCAAAGGGGGCTCATTCGATTGGAAATCGAGATTTCTAGTGCCCTTTTTAAGGGTCAAAAGAGACTGGAAGGCAACTAACACCCCTTCCACGCCCACCAGTTCCCCAAACACATCCGATCAAAATTTTGAGATAGCCATTCTTTTCAGCGTAGTAGATTTCCAGATAGAAATTATGTTTTTGAGGAGGACACTCCCTCAAAGTCAGGGCTGTGAGTTATGCCCTGGGGCATATAAGGTTTTTATAGAAAGCTTTGTCGTAGAAACCTCAAAAAGGACTCATTCAACAGGAAATTCAAAGGGCTAGTGCCCTTTTTAACAGTCGAAAGTGATTGGAGGGCAACTCTCACGCCCACCTTTTCCCTAAACACGTCCAATCAAAATTTAGAGATAGCCTTTTTTTCAACGTAGTTGAAAATTCAGGGAATTAGCTCTTTTAGGATGACAACCCCCCAGAGACCTCAGGGCAAGGGTTATAAGTTATGCCCTGGGGGCATATAAGTTTTTTCATAGAAAGCGTTGTCATAGAAACTTCAAAAAGGGCTCATTCGATTGGAAATTTAAATGGCTAGTGCCTTTTTTAATAGTCAAAAGTGATTGGAAGCCAACTAACAACCCTTCCACGCTCATCATTTACCCAAACATATTCCATCAAAATATTGAAATAGCCATTTTGTTTAACGTAGTTGAAAGTTCTGGAAATTGTATCTTTGAGTAGGACCTTCCCCCACAGTCTTCAGGGCAAGCGTTATAAGTTATACCCTGGGGGTATGTATGGTTCTTAAGGATGGATACTCTTGTAAACGTCAGAGGGCTCATTTGATTGGAAATTGAAAGTTCTAGTTCACTTTTTAACGTCGAAAGATAACGGAGGGTAACCAGCTCCCCCCCATGGTCTTTTTTCAAAAATGTATCCGATAACAAATTGTCAGATAGCTATTTTGTTAAAAATAGTTCAAAGATCATAAAACAAAAACTCAGGTGTCGACACAATCCTTAGCGCCCGGGGGGCAGGCCTTGTAAGTTATGCTCTGGAGGCATATATGGTTCTTATGGAATGGATGATCGTACAAACTTTAAAGAGGGTTCATTTGATTGGAAATTGAGAGTTCTTGTTCACTTTTTAAGAGCCAAAGGAGATTTGAGGGTACCTAGCCCTCCCCCTCCACGCCCTTTTTTCTCAAACCCATCTGATAAGAACTTTGAGATAGCCATTTATTTGAAAATAGTTCAAAGACCATATAATAAAAACCTGAGGTCTAGACAGCCCTCAAGGACCCGAAGGCAGGCTTGTATGTTATGCCCTGGGGGAATATATAGTTCTTATGGAAGGGATGCTCGAAAAAACGTAAGAGAGGACTTAATTGATTGAAAATGGAAAATTCTAGTTCGGTTTTTGAGAGTCAAAAGGCATGGGAGGGCAAGTAGCCCCCCCCCTAAGCCCCTTTTTACCTTTTTCCGATACAAAATTTGAGATAGCCATTAAGTTAAAAATTGTTAAAAAGTCAGATAACAAAAACTTAGGTGTCGACGCAACTCTCCAGGGCCCGGAGGCAGACGTTATAAGTTATGCGCTGGGGCATATATTGTTCTTATGAAAGGGATGCTCGTATAAACTTCAGAGAGGGCTCATTTGATTGGAAATTGAAAGTTTGAGTTCACTTTTTAATAGTCAAGAGAGATCCAAGGGCAACTAGCCCCCCCCCCACACACACACCTTTTTTTCCAAAGCCATCTGATAAAAATTTTGAGATAGATATTTTGTTAAAAGAAAAATAGTTCAAAGGTCGGATAAGAAAAACTCTGGTGTCAATACAACCTCTCAGGGGCCCGGAAGAAGGCGTTCTAAGTTATGCCCTAAATGTAGGTATGGCTCTTATGACAGGGATGCTCTTATAAACTTTATAGATGGTTCGTTTGATTGGAAATTGAAAGTTCTAGTTCGCTTTTTAAGAGTCAAGAGATTTAAGCGCAACTAGCCCCCCCCCACGCCCTTTTTCACCAAATCCCATCTTTTACAAATTTTGGGAAAGCCAGTTTTTTAAAAATTGTTAATAAATTAGATAGCAAAACCTCTTCTGTAAACACAACCCCCCAGGCCCCGAGGGTAGGCATTTTAAATGTTGTTATGGGACTTTATATGTCTATTAAGAAATCAATGCTTATCTAAAGCTCAGAGAGGGCTCATTTGATTTGAAATTGAAAGTTCTAGTTCACTTTTTAAGAGTAAAAAGATATCCGACGGCAACTAGCCCCCTCCGCCCCACGCCCTTTTTCCCCAAGTCCATCTGCTACAAATTTTGGGAAAGCCAGTTTTTTAAAAATTGTTCAAAAATTAGATAAGAAAAACTCCTGTGTCGACGAAACCCCCCAGGGCCCGGAGGCATGCGTTGTAAGTAATACTCTGGGGGCATATATGGTTTTTATGGAAGGGATGCTCGTATAAACTTCGGAGAGGGTTCATTTGAATGGAAATAGAAAGTTCTCATTTATTTTTTTTAAGAGTCAAAGAGATCGGAGGGCAAATAGCCCCCCCCACGCCCTAAATGCATCAGAAAAAATTTTTGAGATAGACATTCTGTTACAAACAATTCGAAGTTCAGATATAAAAACTCCGGTGTTGACACAGCCCCCAAGGGCCTGGGGGTAGGCGTTGTAAGTCATGCCCTCGGGGCATATATTGCTGTTATGGAAGGGATGTTCCTATAAACTACATAGAGGGCTCATTTGATTAGAAATTGAAAGTTTTAATTCGCTTTTTATGAGTAAAAAGTGATCGGAGGGCAGCTAGCCCCCCCCCACACTCCTTTAATTATTTTCCCAGTGGCACTTCATATAGAAGGGGTCGTCGTATAAACTTCAATGGGGGTTAATTCGATTTGAAATCAAGAGTTTAAATGCTCTTTTGAAGAGTCCAAGGTGATCGGAGGGCAACCAGCCCCCCTCCTCCCCCAAAGCCCTTTTTCCAAAAATATATCTGATAGAAAATTTGAGGTAGCCATTGCATCAGATAAAATTCTTGAGATAGTCATTTGGTTAAAAATAGTTAAAAGGTCAGATAACATAACTTTGATGTTGACACAACCCCCCAAGGCTCGGGGACAGGCGTTGTAAGTTATACCCTGGGGGCATATAAGGTTCTAATGGGAGGGATGCTCGTATAAGCTTTAACTAGGGCTCATTTGATTGGAAATTGAAAGTTCTAGTTCACTTTTTATGGGCACGTAGCCCCCCCCCGTTACGCCTTGCTTTTCTCAAACCCATCTGATAAGAACTTTGATATAGCCATTTTTTTAAAAATAGTTCAAAGACGATATAACGAAAACTCCGTGTTAACACAGTCCCCCAGGGCCTGAGGGCAGGCATTGTAAGTTATGCCCTGAGGGAATATATGGCTGCGGGAGTTTATGGAAGGGATGCTCGTAAAAACTTCAGAGGGCTCATTTGATTGGAAATTAAAAGTTCATGTTCAGTTTTTGAGAGTCAAAAGAGATTGGAGAGTAACTAGCCCACCCCCCCCCCAAGCTCTTTTTTTTCCTGAATGCATCCGATAAAAATTTTTGAGATAGCCATTTAGTTAAAAATTGTTCAAAAGTCAGATAAAAAAAACTCAGGTGTCGACACAACCCCCCAGGGCCAGGGGGCAGGCTTTTTAAGTTATGCCCTGGGGGTATATATGGCTGTTATGGAAGGGATGCTCGTATAAACTCCGTAGAGGGCTCATTTGATTGGAAATTGAAAGTTGTAATTCACTTTTTATGAGTAAAAAGGCATCGGAGGGCAGCTAGCCTCCTCCCAACACTCCATTTATTTTTTCCCAGAGGCACTTTACATAGAAAGGGTCGTCATATAAACTTCAAAAGGGGCTCATTCGATTGGTAATCAGAGATTTCTAAGGCCCTTTTTAAGAGTCAAGGGTGATTGGAGGGCAACTAGCCACCCAAGGCCTTTTTCCACTAATATATCTGATAAAAAATTTGAGGTATGCATTGCATCAGATAAAAGTTTTGAGATAGTCACTTTGTTAAAAATAGTTCAACGGTCAGATAATAAAATTCTGATGTTGACATAACCCCTCAGGGCCCTGGGACAGGCGTTGTAAGTTATGCCCGGGGGGACATATAAGGCTCTTATTGAAGGGATGCTCATTTGTTTGGAAAGTGAAAGTTCTAGTTCACTTTTCAAAAGTCAAAATAGATCAGAAGACAACTAGCCCCCCCCCCTCCACGCCCTTTTTCCCCCAAATACATCAAATAAAAAATTTAATGCATAAATAAAATAAAATCAAATAAAAAATAATTCAAACATCAGATATTAAAACTTCTGGGTTGACACAACCCCCCAGGGTCCAGGGACAGGCGTTGTAAGTTATGCCCTGGGGGCATATATGGTTCATCTAGAAGGGATGCTCGTATAAACTTCAGGAGCGCTCATTTGATTTAAAATTAAAAATTATAGTTCACATTTATAGAGTCAAAGAGATCAAAGGGCAATTAGTCCCTCCCCCCTCCTCCGCGCCCTTATTTCCCAAAACCCGTCTAATAAAAATTTTGAGATACCAGTTTTACCAGGAGCCGTATACCAGTTTTAATACTTTGATGAAAATTTCATTTTTTTTTTTTAAGTTTGATTTTGAAATAAGGAACTTTTAAAAATTTGAAACTTTTTGCAATCAAAAACGAACCAAAGTTAATTTAAAAAAACTTCCGAAAAATAAGCTTTTCAAAGAAAAGTAAAGGCCATTTTAAACTTAAGCTCAGCATATAAAAATACCCGTTAAAATTCAAACTCAAAACGACCAGAAATTACTATTAAAGAATAAATGATACCCAAAACCAACAGAAATTAAATAAACAATCATAGCAAAAAACATACAACAAGTAATGACATAAATGAATAAATAGATCTTAAAGCGAGTAATGCTTAGATTGAATATAAAAATCAAGCTTAAAACGAAAAAAGAATATTTTGGTATTGAAGTATAAATGAAACTTAAAAAGAACAGAAATTAAAAAAACAATCAATGCAAACTAACATACAATAAATATCAATGTAAATGAATAAATAAATCTTAAAACGAGTGAAACTTAAAATTAATATGCAAATCAAGCTTGAAACGAACAAAAATCACTACAAACAAAAGTTTCGGTATTGCCTCCATCTCTCATTGTAAAAGTCTAAAACCTACTGCGTCACTGGCGCATACAAATATTTTCTTTTGTACTTAATATTGAAAATAAACATTAAAATTATAGTAAAAATTTTCAACTGATGAGGTTTCAGCAGTCAATATCATTATACATCAAATATTCAGTTTAATTTATTAGTTGTTTCTAAAGATTTTCAAGACTTAGTGAAACTAAATATTTAGTTTCACTGCAAACAAGAGTTTGGATTATGTCCCATCCTTAACTGTAAATAGAAAAAAAAGCCTACTGCGTCATAGGCGCTTAACTGAAAACAAATTATATTACAAATATTTTCTCGTCCAGTTCCTACAATCTTACAGCATTAAAAATAAAAATAAAATTACAGTGAAATAAGTTCTTGAACTGATGGATCTTTCCACAATTAATATCATTATACATCAAATATTCAATTTGATGTTGTTCATACTTTCCAAGACTGTTCAAGACGCATATAGTTTTCAGTAAAGCGCCAATGACGCAGTAAGTTTTAGACTTTTACAGTGAGAGAAGGAGGCAATACCCAAACTCTTGTTTGTAGTGATTTTTGTTCGTTTCAAGCTTGATTTGCATATTTAACCTAAGTTTCACTCGTTTTAAGATTTATTTGTTCATTTACAATAATCTCTATTGTATGTTTGTTTGCCTTGATTGTTTATTTAATTTCTGTTCGTTTTAAGTTTTGTTTATACTTCAATAGTAAAATATTTTTTTTCGTTTTAAGCTTGATTTTCATATTCAATCTAAGCATTACTCGCTTTAAGATCTATTTATTCATTTATATTATTACTTGTTGTATGTTTTTTGCTATGATTGTTTATTTAATTTATGTTCGTTTTGGGTTTTATTTAATCTTTAATAGTAATTTCTGATCGTTTTGAGTTTGAATTTTAACAGGTGTTTGTATCTGCTGAGCTTAAGTTTAAAATGGCCTTTACTCTTCTTTAAAAACTGATTTTTCGGAAAGTTTTTTTTAATTAATTTTTGGAAAGGTACACCTGCCTAGAGTTTCAGCCAGGTTGACCAACAATTTAAAATTAACATAAAACGATTAGATCGATTTTTAATTGAAAATCAAGTATTTTGCAGTAGGTATCAAAACATGGCTAATTGTAGAAAAAAACCAAGACATATAGTCCAAGGGATTGAGAGGCAAAAATGTTTAACATGGGACGGGTAAATGGCGGGAGTAAGTATGACTCTCTTATTGGACAAATACTTGTGTGTTAGTTTTTGGAAAGGCACGCCTGCCTAGAGTCTCAGGCAGGTTGACCAAGAATTTAAAATGGACTTTGACCTCCTGACACTTTCCACTCAATCCATAATCATAACCTTCCTCTAATTCATGATAAAATGACATTCAAGTCGTCGATTGAGATTCAAAAAAAGAGACTAATTTATTAGTGATCAAATTACTGCTTCAACTGTAAGGCTCTTGATATACCTTCTTTCTTTAACCAGTCATAATTATATTCTAATGCTTTAACCAGTGTGATAAAATGTGAAAGAGCCTGTCTTTTGCGTTAATAGACCTCCCGCCTGATGGAAAAGAAGAAGAACCATGGGTTTAAACACTGAACTAATTTTGCGAAATGTCGCAACATAAAAAAAAAACACACTTGAACCTAGTTTTAAGTTTTATTTGCAAACTAAATTTAAGTTTTAGTTGTTTCAAGATTTGTTGATTCATTTATATAGTACCAGTTGTAAGTAGGGTAAGAGGTTCCATATTGCGTACTGCCCTAGCAATTTCTATGTTATTTGCGTACTGCCATAGGACTAT
Organism: Artemia sp. Qi Xiang Cuo; assembly: GCF_049724085.1. Classification (NCBI taxonomy): domain Eukaryota; kingdom Metazoa; phylum Arthropoda; class Branchiopoda; order Anostraca; family Artemiidae; genus Artemia; species Artemia sp. Qi Xiang Cuo. The sequence continues at coordinate 54,429,165 of NC_142803.1, forward strand.
GCTATTTGCTTTATGCCATAGGAATCTCTATGTTATTTGAGTACTGCCATAGGACTATGCTATTTGCCTACTGCCCTAGCAATTTCTATGTTATTTGAGTACTGCCATAGGACTATGCTATTTGCGTTCTGCCCTAGAAATATCTATGTTATTTGCGTACTGCCATAGAACTATGCTATTTGCGTACTGCCCTAGCAATTTCTATGTTATTTGCGTACTGCCATAGCAATTTCAGCATTATTCTATAGAAGCTTGACACCTTTTCAAAGAGAGTGAGTATTTGACATTTTTGCAAAAAGGCATAAGGAATTCGCAAATTGGACTCTATGAACGATATTAATTAATGTTTTGAATAATAGGAGTGTGAATGATTCTAAATAGTGATTGTATTGTATGACCGTGAAGAAAAAAAAGAATTACACTGATGAATAGTTAAGGTAGCCCCGAAGTGTTTGTTAACTCAGGTAATTTGTTACTTGACCTAGCTTTATCTCTCCGATTAAGTCTGTATAATACACAAGTAACGTTTGAAAAGTATTGTCAATTTAAAATAGGATCTACCGTTCCCTTCGTTCCCCCATATCTGAGGGCAGGGGAGGGGGGGGGAGGGTCAATTTTGGAGGGAAAACCAACAATGCTCAGAATCGAAAATAAATGGGATCTGCCTCAAGGGCAAGGCTCAGAGGCCCTTTGTTCCCCAATTTCTGAGGGCAGGGGAGGGGGAGGGTCAATTTTGGAGGGAAAACCAAAAAATGCTCAGAATTGAAAATAAAGGGGATCTGCCTCAAGGGCAAGGCTCAGAGGCCCCTCCTTCCCCAATTTCTGGGGGCAGGGGAGGGGGGAGGGACAATTTTGGAGGAAAGACCAAAAAAACTCAGAATTGAAAATAAAGGGGATCTGCCTCAAGGGCAAGGCTCAGAGGCCCCTCCTTCCTCCATTTCTGAGGACAGGGGGGAGGGGGGTTCAATTTTGGAGGGAGAACCAAAAATACTCAGAATCGAAAATAAACGGGATTGCCTCAAGGGGAAGGCTCAGAGGTCCCTCCATCCGCCATTTCTGAGGGCAGGGAAGAGGGGGAGTCAATTTCGGAGGCGAAACCAAAAATACTCAGAATTGAACATAATGGGGATCTGCCTCAAGGGCAAGGCTCAGAGGCCCCTCCTTCCTCCATTTCTGAGGGCAGGGGGGAGGGGGAGTCAATTTTGGAGGGAAAACCAAAAATACACAGAATCAAAAATAACCGGGATTTGCCTCAAGGGCAAGGCTCAGAGGCCCCACCTTCCTCCATTTCTGCGGGCCGGGGGGAGGGGGAGTCAATTTTGGGGGGAAAACCAAAAATACTCAGAATCAAAAATAAACGGGGATCTGCCTCAAGGGGAAGGCTCAGAGGTCCCTCCTTCCTCCATTTCTGAGGGCAGAGCAGAGGTGGAGTCAATTGTGTAGGGAAAACCAAAAATCCTCAGACTAGAAAGTAACATGGATCTGACTCAAGGGGAAGGCTCAGAGGCCCGTCGTTCACCCATTTCTGGAGGTTTCTGTCTCGGTGAGATGTTTGTGTTAAGTTGGGCAGTGTGTGTCTCTGTGGGCTGTGTGTGTCTGTGGGCTGTTTGAGTCTTTTTGATCTGTATATGTTTCTTTGGGGTGTTTGAGTCTTTTTGGTCTATATTTGTCTCTTTGGGCTGTGTTTGTCTTTTTGAGCTGTGTGTGTTTATTTTGGCTCTGTTTGTTTCTTTTGTGTGTTTGTGTCATTTTGATATGTTTGTCTTCATTTTGGATGTTTGTGTCTATTTGGGTACGTATGGGTCTCTTTGGGCTATGTGTGTCTCTTTGGGCTTTTTTTGTCATTTATTTGGGATGTTTGAGTCTTTTTGGTCTGTTTTTGTATCTTTGGGTTGTTTGTGTCTCTTTGGGCTGTTTGTGTCTCTTTGGGCTATGTGTGTCTCTTTGGGCTGTTTGTGTAATTTTGATCTGTGTGTCTTTCTATTGGTTGTTTGTATCTCTTAGGGACCGTGTGTGTCTCTTTGGGGTATGTGTGTCTCTTTTGGCTTTTTTTGTCATTTTGATATTTTTTCATTTCTTTTGGATGTTTGTGTATCTGAGGGACAGTGTGTGTCTCTTTGGGCTTTGTGTGTCTATGTGGAGCGTGTGATTCTTTTGGTCTGTCTGTGTCTGTATGGGTGTTTTTTTTCTATTTTGGCTGTGTACTGGTCTTTTTTGTCTTTGTGTGTCTCTTAGGGCTGTGTGTGTCTATTTATCATGTGTGTGTGTCTCTTTGGACTGTATGTGTCTCTTTAGGATGAGTGTCTCTTTGGAATGTTTCAATTTTTTTGGTCAAGTTGTTACTCTTCTAGCTTTTTTGGGCAGTGTTTGGCTTTTGGCGTCCCTTTTGTATGTTAGCGTATCTAATGGCCGCGTGAATATCCAATATCGTCAGGTTCCGAAATGGCTTTGCTATTCAGTTTTTGCTGTGTGTGTTTCTTTTGTTTGTTTGTGTCTCTTAGGGCATTGTTTGTCTCTTTTGGGTGTTTGAATATCTTAGGTCTGAATGTGTCTGTATGGGCTTGTTCTGTCTCTTTGGGCTGTGTGATGTCTCTTTTGGCGTTGTGTTTATATTAGGACTGTGTTTTTGTCTCTTTATCCTTTGTTTGTCTATTTTGGCTGTGTGTCTACTTTTAATGTGTGTTTCTTTGGGAAGTTTGAATCTTTATGGTTTGTGTGTGTCTCTTTTGACTGTTTGTGTCCTTTTGGGGTTTGTGTCTCTCTGTTGGATGTGCGCATCTCCTTGGGTCGTTTACGTTTCTTTGAGCTTTAGGTGTATCTTTGGACTGTGGGTGTTTCTTTGTGATGTGGGTCTATTTAGGCTATGTGGGTCTCTTTGGGCAGTGTGTCTTATTTGGGATGTCTGAGTCTTTTTGGTCTGTAAGGGTTTCTTTGGGCTATTTGAGTCCTTCAGGTCTTTGGTTGTATCTTTGGGATGTGTTTCTCTTTGTGATGTCTGTGTCTCTTTGAGATGTTTGTGTCTCTTTAGGCTGTTTGTGTCACTCTGGGATGTGTGTCTCGTTGGACTGTTTGAGTCTTTTTTGTCTGTTTGTGTCTATTTGGGCTGTGTGTGTCTCTTTGAGCTGTTTGTGTCTCTTGAGGCTGTGCGTGTCCCTTTGGGCTGTGTGTCTCTGTGGGCTGTTTGTGTCTCTTATGGTTGTTTGTGTGTCTCTTTTGGCTGTTTGTGTCTCTTTGGGCTGTGTGTGTTTCTTTGGGCTTTGTGCATCTCTTTGGGCTGTGTGTCTCGTTGGACTGTTTGAGTCTTTTTGATCTGTTTGTGTCTCTTTGGGCTGTTTGAGTCTTTTTGGGCTGTGTTTTTCTCTCTTTGGGCTGTTTGTGTCTCTTTGGGCTGTTTTGTGTTTCTTTTGGGCTATGTGTGTCTCATTGGCCTGTTTGAGTCATTTTGGTCTGTGAGTCTTTCTTTTGGCGCTCTGTGTCTCTTAGAGGCCGTTTGTGTCTCTTTGGGCTTTGTGTGTCTCTTTGGGGCTTTTGAATCTTTTGCTCTGTATGTGTCTGTATCGGCATGTTTTTTCTCCTTGGCCTGTGTATCGGTCTTTTTGGGCTTTGTGTCGCTATTAGGGCTATGCGTGTCTCTTTATCCTGTGTGTGTGTCTCTTAGGGTTGTGTGTCTCTCTTTAGGCTGAGTGTCTCTTTGGGCTATTTGTATCTTTTTGGTCTGTGTGTGTGTCTCTTTTGACTTTTTTTGTCGTTTTGGGCTTTGTGTGTCTCTGTTGTTTGTGTGCGTCTCTTTGGGCCGTGTGCATTTTTTTGAGCTGTATGTGTCTCTTGGGCTGTTTTAGTCATTTTGGTCTGTGTGTGTTTCTTTTGGCTGTTTGTGTCTCTTAGAGGCCATGTGTGTCTCTTTGGGCAATGTGTGTCTCTTTGGGGTGTTCGAATCTTTTTGATATGTATGTGTCTGTATGGGCGTTTTTTGTGTCTTTTGGCTGTGTGTGTGTCTCTTTGGGGTTTGTGTGTCTCTTAGGTCTGTGTGTATGTCTCTTTAGACTGTGTGTGTCTCTTTGGGCTGGGTGTGTCTCTTTAGGCTGTGTGTCTCTTTGGGCAGTTTGAATCTTTATGGTCTGTGTGTGTGTCTCTTTAGGCTGTTTGTGACGTTTTGGGCTTTGTGTCTCTCTGTAGGATGTGTGCGTCTCTTTGGGCCGTGTAAGTCTCTTTAAGCTGTATGTGTCTCTTTTGAGCTGTGGGTGTCTCTTTGTGATGTGTGTCTCTTTAGGATGTGTGTGTCTCGTTGGACTGTGTGTCTTTTTGGGGTGTCTGAGTCTTTTTGGTCTGTATGTGTCTCTTTGGGCTGTTTGAGTCTTTTAGGTCTGTTTTTTGTCTCTTTGGGTTGTGTTTCTCTTTGGGCTGTCTGTGTCTCTTTGAGCTGTTTGTGTCTCTTTGGGCTGTGTGTCTCTTTGGGCTGTTTGAGTCTTTTTGGTCTGTTTGTGTGTCTCTTTGGGCTGTTTGAGTCTTTTTGGTCTGTGTTTGTCTATTTGGGGTGTTTGTGTCTCTTTGGGCTGTGTGTGTTTCTTTGGGCTTTGTGCGTCTCTTTGGTCTGTGTGTCTCGTTTGTCTTTTTTTTTCTTTTTGATGTGTGTGTGACTCGGTGTGATGTGTATGTCTTTTTTGGTAGGTTTGTGCCTCAGCGTTCGTCGTGTCTCTCTTTGTGCGGTGTGGGTTTCTTTGGGCTATGTGTGTCTCTTTGTGATGTATGAGTCTTGTTTTTCGTGTGTTGGTCCAAATTACTGGGTGTTCATCTTTGTAGCCATGCACAACTAATTGATCAATATGCGTCTTTTTGGGGTGTTTGTATCATTTTGTTCTTTTTTTTTCTCTATGTTATTTGTGTGTCTCTTCGGGCTGTGTGGGTCTCTTTTTGTTTGTCTCTTCGGGCTATGTGTGTCTCTTTAGCCCGTGTGTGTCTCTTTGGGCTGTGTGTGTCTTTTTAGGCTGTGTGTCTCTTTGGGCAGTTTGAATCTTTTTGATCTGTTTGTGTCTCTTTGGGCTGTTTGTGTTTCTTTGGGCTATGTGTGTCTCTTTGGACTGTTTGAGTCATTTTACTCTTTGTGTGTTTCTTTCGGCTGTTTGTGTCTCTTTGGGCTATGTGTGTCTCTTTGGGGTGTTTGATTCTTTATTGCATGTTTGTGTCTGGTTGAGCGTTTTTTTTTCTCTTGAGGGCTGTGTGTGTCTCTGTGGTGGTTTTTTATATCCTCGGTCCGAGTGTGTATCTTTTTCCCGTTGGGGGTTCTCTTTGGGCTGTGTGTCTCTTGTTTCTGTGTCTATCTGAGGGTGCTGCGTGTGTCTACTGTGTCTGTTTCTGGTGCGCTTTGGGGCTTTGGGGGTCCTTGGGTTAGATGTGCGTAACTGGGGGGCATGGGTAGCTCTTTTTTCTGGAGTTTTCGTTATGGGCTGTGGGTGTCTCTTTGTGATGTGCAACTCTTTAGGCCGTGTGTGTCTCGTAAAACTATGTGTCGTTCTGGGATGTTTGAGTCGGTTTGGTATTTAGATATATCAGTGTAATATTTGTGTCTCAAATAAATTTTGTGAGTTGAAATAAAATTTTTTTTTTAACAAAAAATGACTGAAAAGAGTTTTGGAGGAGATGGCTTGATTGACAGAAGGATGTATTAGCGAAGTTATAGTGGAGGGCGACAATGTCTTCAAAGTCAAGGCTATAAGAAAAAAAATGTTCCGTATATTTTTGTCGGTTTGTAGTTTTACGAACTAAAATCAATATCAGTAATGATTCTATTTGAACTTTCTCCAAGTTGATCAAATTGGTCTCTAAACGGTTCATGATAAAAAAAATAGTTTGGAACAAGAAAAAAACAAACTAAAATAATGTCGTGAAATCACTTTCAACACTAAGAGAAGTTTTTTTTGTGTTATTTCTTATGTGCGTTTGTGTAAGATTTTTTGTGTGTGTGTGTGGTTAAGTTTTTTTTTGTGTGTTTAAGTTTTTTTTTTGTTTGTTTAAATTTTTTTTTTTGTGTTTTTTTATGTGTTTGTAATTTTTTTTTTTGTTTTTGTTTTTTTTTTTTTTGTGTGTAAGTTTTTGTGTGTGTATTTTTATTTTTTTATTTAAGTTTTTGTGTCTGTTCTTATTTTTGTGTGTGTGTTTTAGTTTTTGTGTATGTTTAAGTTTTTTTGTTATTGTAAGTTTTTTTTTGTTTGTTTGATTTAGTTTTGTGTGTGTGTGTGTGTGTGTGTAAGTTTTTATGTGTGTGTGTGTAAGTTTCTGTGTGTGTGTGTAAGTTCTTGCGTGTGTGTGTAAGTTTTTGTGTGTGTGTAAGATTTTGTGTGTGTGAAAAAACTAAAATAATGTTTTGATTGCCTTTCCTTGGCACCTTTCCAAACGAGCGGGGATTCCCCACTGGTTCCTACACATTGCAAAAAAGTGAGCAGTACGAAAACTCCACGTTTTCAAGCAGACTGTTGTTTTAGACAACACCCATTTCTTAGGGACCAATCAGAGATAGCGGCACTGACAGACACGACACACAAACAGAGTTATAGTGAGAAAGACATCCAAAATGTTGGTTTGATCTAGGTTCACTTAGAGTGGCGCGCCACTCTAAGTGAACCTAGATCAAACCAACTTTTTGGATGTCTTTCTCGCTATGACTCTGTTTGTGTGTCTTGTGTGTGCGTGTCTCGTCTCTATGTGTGTCTTATATCTGTGAGTGCCGTTATCTCTGATTGGTCCCTAAAAAATGTTTGTTGTCTAAAAAACCAGTCTGGTTGAAAACGTGGATTTTTCGTACTGCTCACTTTTTTGCAATGTGTAGGAACCTGTGGGGACTCCCCGCTCGTTTGGAAAGGTGCCAAGGAAAGGCAATCAAAACATTTTTTTTAGTTTTTTCACACACACAAAATCTTACACACACACAAAAACTTACAAGCACACTCAAGAATTTACACACACACACAGAAACTTACACACACACATAAAAACTTACACACACACACACACACACAAAACTTACACACACACACAAAAAAAACTTACACTCACAAAAAAAATTAAACACACACAAAAACTTAAACACAAACAAAAAAACTTACACAGACACAAAAACTTACATACACCCATAAACTTACACACACACAAATACTTACACACAAAAAAAAAACTTACACACACACAAAAAAACTTACACACACATGAAAACTCACACACGCACACAAAAAAAAAATTTACACACACAAAAAAAAAACTTACACACACAAAAAAAAACTTACACACACACACACACACAACTTACACATACACACAAAAAAACTTACAAAAAAAAAAACTTCTGTGAGTGTTGAAAATGATTTCACGACATTATATTAGTTTTTTTTTTCTTGTTCCAAACTATTTTTTTTTATAATGAACCGTTCAGAGACCAATTTGATCAACTTGGAGAAAGTTAAAATAGAATAATTACTGATATTGATTTTAGTTCGTAAAACTACAAACCGACAAAAATATCCGGAACTTTGTTTTTCTTATAGCCTTGATTTTGAAGACATTGTCGCCCCTCCACTATAACTTCGCTAATACATCCTTCTGTCAATCAAGCCATTTCCACCAAAACCCTTTTTAGTCATTTGTTGTTAAAAAATTTTTTTATTTCAACTCACCCACACGGTTTTTTCTACATTTGAAGCAGAGAATGGACCTAAGTTTCACATTTGATTGATCAACTTGTAGAAAGTTCAAATAGAATCGTTACCTATATGATATTAGTGCGTAAACTACAAACTTACAAAAATATCCAGAACTTTTTTTTTCTTATAGCCTTGACTTTGAAGACTTTGTCGCCCTCCACTATAACTTCGCTAATACATCCTTCTGCCAATCAAGCCATCTCCCCCAAAACACTTTTCAGTCATTTCTTGTTAAATTTTTTTTATTTCAACTCACCCACACGGGTATTTCTACATTTGAACCAGAGAATGGAACTAAGTTTCACATTTGAACGATAGAATTGTGTTTTGCATAATTTTATTATAGGAAACTACAGTTTATGATCAAAAACCTTTATTAGCTAGGATTAAACAGAAGTAGTTTATTTTTCAATCCATACCTGGACTAAGTTTGCCCTATGAATCGACGAAGTACATTTTTTATAATTTTCTTACAGAAGTTTACGGTCAAAAACCCTTATTAACTTAGATTTTTCTCTAGCAACTCACCCTCCGCTTTACCCTCGCTAATACATACTTCTACCAATCATCATGCACCCCAAAGATACAAACACAGTCTAAAGAAACACAAAAAGCCTAAAGAGAAATTAACAGCACATACCAACATAAAACAGCCCAAGGAGACAAACATATCCCAAAGAGACATATACAGACCCAAAAGAATCAAACACTCCAAAAAGAAACACCGTTCAACAAGAAATACAAAGCCTGAACAGACATACAGCAAAAAGATACATCCACAGAAGAAAGAGACACAAACAGCTCAAAGAGACGCACATGGCCCATAGAGACGCACACATCCAACAAAGACACACAAAGCCAAAAACGACACAAAAACAGTAAAAAGAGACACACACAGACCAAAAAGATTCAAACTGACCAAAGAGACACAGAGCCCAAAGAGACACACAAACGGTCTAAAGATACACACTCGGCCATAGGAGACACACAAAGCCCAAAGAGACACACACACAGCCCAAAAGAGACAAAATAAAAACACTCATACAGACACATAGAGGCCAAAAAGATTCAAACACCCCAAAGAGACACACTTAGCCCAAAGAGACACAAACAGCCGAAAGAAACACACAAAAAGTAAAATGACTCAAACAGACCGAAGAGACACACATAGCCCAAAAAAACACAAACAGCCCAAAGATACACAAACAGAACAAAAAGATTTACACTGAAGAAATAGAAACACATACAAAATATACAATACCAGCCCAAAGAGACACACACGTTCCAAATAGCCACACACAGAACTAATTAACAAACAAAAATAGACACAGATATAATGAAGAGACAGAAACAGCACAAACAGACCACTTAATAACCCACAGAAACAATAATACAAAAAAGACAAACATAGAACACAGAGTAACACAATGCCACTATGATAAAAATAAACCATAAAAGAAAACAAAAACACATATATGACTAAAACATACCAAAGAGACACAAATAGCCACGATAAACACACACCGACACCTGAGACCCCCACACCTAACAGAGACCCACACCGACCAACAAGACTCAAACAGTCCAAAGAGACACAAACAGATCAAAAAGACTCAAACAGTCCAACGAGACACACAGCCCAAAGAAACTCACAAAGACCAAAGATACACACACATCCCACAGAGACACAAACAACCCAAATAGACAAACACAGACCAAAAATACACAAATAAACAAAATAGACAAATACACAGAACATATAGCCTCAAACAGCACAAATAAACACACAACCCAAAGAGACACAAACAGCCTCAAAAGACACAAACAGCTCAAAGAGACACATACAGCCCAAAGAGAAACGCAACCCAAAGAGACACAAAACAGACATAAAAGATTCGAACACCCCAAAGGGATACATACAGATCCAACAGACTCAGACACCCTAAAAAGACAAACTGTCCAACGAGACACGCACAGCCTAAAGAGACACACATCACAAAGAGACACCCACAGCTCAAAAAAGATACGAAAACCTCAAAGAGACTTACACAGCCCAAAGAGACGCATACATCCTACAGAGAGACACAAAGCCAAAAACGACAAAAACAGCCTAAAGAGACACACACACAGACCATAAAGATTCAAACTGACCAAAGATACACACAGCCTAAAGAGACACACACAGCCCAAAGAGACACACACAGTATAAAGATAAATACACCCAGACCTAGTATAAACACAAACCCAAACGCGACACAAAAACCCCACAACTACACAAACAACGACCGTAGAGACACATACAGACCAAAAAGATTCAAACACTCCAAAGAGACACACATTTCCCGAAGAGACAAACATGACCTCTAAGAGACACAAACAGCCAAAAGAAACACACACAGACCAAAATGACTCAAACATCCCAAGAGACACATGCAGCTCAAAGAGATGCACACGGCCCAAAGAGACGCACACATCCAACAGAGACACACAAAGCCCAAAACGACACGAAAAGCCAAAAGAGACACACACACAGACCAAAAAGATTCAAACTGCCCAAAGAGACGCTCAGCCCAAAGAGAGGCACACAACCCTAAGAGACACACACACAGGATAAAGATACACGCATAACCTTAAGAGACACACACAGCCCAAAAGAGACACACACACAGGTTAAAGAGACAAAAAATACCCATAGAGACACATACAGAGCAAAAGATTCAAACGCCCCAAAGAAACACACAAAGCCCAAAGAGACCCACACGGCCCTTAAGAGACACAGAGAGCCAAAAGAAAGACTCACAGACCAAAATGAATCAAACAGCCCAATGAGACACACAGAGCAAAAAATAAACACAAAACAGCCCAAACAGACACAAACAGCCCAAAGAGACAAAAACAGAGCCCAAAAAGACACAAACAGCCCAACGAGACACACACAGAGCAAAAAGACTCACACAGTCCAACGAAACACACAGCCCAAAGAGACGCACACAGCCCAAAGACACACACACAGCCCAAAGAGAAACAAACAGCCCAAAAACACACACAAAGCCCACAGAGACACAAACAGCCCGAAGAGACACACACACAAACCAAAAAGACTCACACAGCCCAAAGAGACACACAGCCCAAAGGGACACGCACAGCCTCAAGAGACACAAACAGCTCAAACAGACACAAACAGCCCAAAGAGACACACAGACAGACCAAAAAGACTCAAACAACCCAAAGAGACACACAGCCCAAAGGGACACACACAGCCTCAAGAGACACAAACACCTCAAAGAGACACAGACAGCCCAAAGAGAAACACAACCCAAAGAGACAAACACCGACCTAAAAGACTCAAACAGCCCAAAGAGACACTTACAGACCAAAAAGACTCAGACACCCCAAAAAAGACACACAGTCCAACGAGACACACACAGCCTAAAGAGACACACATCACAAAGAGACACCCACAGCCCAAAGAGACACATACAGCTCAAAGAGACGTACACGGCCCAAAGAGATGCACACATCCACACAGAGACACAAAGCCCAAAACGACACAAACAGTCAAAATAGACACACACAGACCATAAAGATTCAAACTGCCAAAAGAGACACACAACCTAAAGAGACACACACACCCCAAAGATAAACACACAGGATAAAGAGACAAACACACTGTCCGAAGATACAAACAAAGCCAAAAGAGACACCACACAGCCCAAATATACAAAAAAAGCCCATACAGACACATACATACCAAAAAGAGACAAACATCCCCACAGAGACAAACATTGCCCAAAGATACACAAACATCCAAAATAAACACACACAGACCAAAATGACACAAACAGCTCAAGATAAAAATAAAGCACAAATAAAAGCACACGGCCAGAAGAAACGAACATATCCAAGATAGAAACACACACCCCAACCTGACACAAACAGACAACAGATCCACACATAAATAAAAGGTATACAAATTGTCCAAAGATAAACTCCTCATAAAGAGACACCCACCCCCAAAAGCGACACACACACAGGAACAATATACAAACACCGCCCTCAGAGACAACAAAAGAAAACAGATACAAACACCCAGCCCAAAGATACAAAAAACGTCCATACAGACACATACAAGCCAAAAGATTCAAATGCCCCAAAGAGACACACAAAGCCCAAAGAGACACACACGGTCCCTAAGAGACACAAACATCCAAAAGAAAGGCACACATATTAAAATGACACAAAATGCCCAAAGAGACACAAATACCCCAAAGAGACACACATTGTCACTAAGATATACAAACATCCAAAATAAATAACCACATAACATAATGACACAAACTGCCCACAGATACAAAAATAGCCCACATAAACACACAGCGCCCAAATACACACACACACCCCCCGTAGACAAAAAAAGACCAAAAAGACTCAAACAGCCCAAACAAAAGAAACAAAAACCCCAAATATACAAAAATATCCCAAATAAACCCACACGGACCCGAATAGACACAAAAATCCAAAATAAAGACACACATATCAAATTGACACAAACTGCCCAAAGAGACACACATAGCCCAAAGAAAAACACACACACCAAAGACACAAAAACACCCAAAATAGACAAATAACTAAAAAATACACACAAACAGCACAAAGAAACACATAAAGATCAAACAGATTCAAATAGCCCAAAGAGACACACAACCCAAAGAGACACACACTGCCCAAATTAACACAAACAGCTCAAAGAGACATAAACATCCAGAAATGGGTGAACGAAGGACCTCTGAGCCTTCCCCTTGAGGCAGATCCCGTTTATTTTTGATTCTGAGTATTTTTGGTTTTCCCTCTAAAATTGCCTCCCCCTCCCCCCAGCCCACAGAAATGGAGGAAGGATGGGCCTCTGCGCCTTGCCCTTGAGGCAGATCCCGTTTATTTTTGATTCTGAGTATTTTTGGTTTTCCCTCCAAAATTGACTCCCCCTTTCCCTGCCCTCAGAAATGGAGGAAGGAGGGGCCTCTGAGCCTTGCCCTTGAGGCAGATCACAATTCTTTTCAATTCTGAGTATTTTAGGCTTTCCCTCCAAAATTGACTCACCCACCCCCCTGCCCACCGAAAGGGTGGAAGAAGGGCCCTCTGAGTCTTGCCCGTGTGGCAGATCCCCGTTTATTTTTGATTCTGAGTATTTTTGGTTTTCCTCCCAAAATTGACTCCCCTCCCCCCTGCCCTCAGAAATTGAGGAAGGAGGGGCCTCTGAGCCTTGCCCTTGAGGCAGCTCCCCTTTATTTTCAATTCTGAACATTTTTTGGTTTTCCCTCCAAAATTGACCCTCCCCCCTCCCCTGCCCTCAGAAATGGAGGAAGGAGGAGCCTCTGAGCCTTGCCCTTGAGGCAGATCCCCTTTATTTTCAATTCTGAGCATTTTTGGTTTTCCCTCCAAAATTGACCCTCCCCCCGCCCCGGCCCTCAGAAATTTGGGAAGTAAGGGCCTCTGAGCCATGGCATTGAGGCAGATCCTCTTTATTTTCGTTCGTGATCATTTTTGGTTTTCCTACAAAAATTGACCCTCCCCCCCCCTCCCTTGTCCTCAGTTAATTGGGAAGGAAGGGAAACGTAGATCCGATTTTAAATTTACAATACTTTTCAAATGTTACTTGTGTATTATACAGACTACATCGGAGAGGTAAAGCTAGGTCAAGTAACAAATTACCCGAGTTAACAACCCCTTCGGGGTTTATCTTAACTGTTAATCAGTTTAATCCTTTTTTTTCTCCACCGTCATACAATCCAATCACTAATTAGAATCATTCACACTCCTATTATTCAAAATATTAATTAATATCGTTCATAGAGTCCAATTTGCGAATTCCTTATGCCTTTTTGCAAAAATGTCAAATACTCACTCTCTTTGAAAAGGTGTCAAGCTTCTATAGAATAATGCTGAAATTGCTATGGCAGTACGCAAATAGCATAGAAATTGCTAGGGCAGTACGCAAATAGCATAGTTCTATGGCAGTACGCAAATAACATAGAAATTGCTAGGGCAGTACGCAAATAGCATAGTCCTATGGCAGTACGCAAATAACATAGAAATTGCTAGGGCAGTACGCAATATGGAACCTCTTACCCTACTGTTGTACCTTTTTTTTATATGGTTGTTTTTTTAATTTAAGTTCATTTTGGGTTTCGTTTATTCTTTAATAGTAATTTCTGGTCGTTTTGAGTTTGAGTTCGTATCGTTTTTGATTGCCAAAGTTTAAAGTTTATCAAATTTTCTTAATTCAAAGTAATTCTTTTTTCCAACATCAAAGCCTCATCAAAACATGAAAACTAGTATCAAAGTAATAATATCAAAGCAACAAAGTATCAAAGTAAAGAAAGTATCGAAGTAATAATAAGCAACTTGCATAGCTTACAGCCCAAAATTCAAAGGGCTAGTGCTCTTTTTAATAGTTGAAAGTGGTTGGAGGGCAACTCTCACGCCCACCTTTTCCCCAAACACATTAAATAAAAATTTAGAGATAGCCATTTTGTTCAACGTAGTGAAAAATTCAGGGAATTGGGTCTTTTAGGTTGACAACCCCAAGAGAGCCCTCAGGGCAAGGGTTGTAAGTTATGCCCTGGGGGCATATAAGTTTTTTCTTAGAAAGCATTGTCGTAGAAATTTCAAAAAGAGCTCATTCGATTGGAAATTTAAATGGCTAGTGCATTTTTTAATAGTCAAAAGTTATTGGAAGGCAACTAACACCCCTTCCACGCCCATCATTTACCCAAACACATCCAACTAAAATTTTGAAATAGCCATTTTGTTCAACGTAGTTGAAAGTTCTGGAAATTGTATCTTTGAGTAGGACACTTCCCCCATAGTCTTCAGGGCAAGGGTTATAAGTTATACTCTGGGGGCATATATGGTTCTTAAGGAGGGAATACTCTTATAAACTTAAGAGGGCTCATTTGATTGGAAATCGAAAGTTCTAGTTCACTTTTTAACATCAAAAGATATCGGAGGGTAACCAGCCCCCCCCCCCCCCCCACGGTCTTTTTTCAAAAATCTATCCGATAAAAAATTTTGAGATAGCTATTTTGTTAAAAATAGTTGAAGGATCATAAAACAAAAACTCCAGTGTATACACAACCCCCAGCGCCCAGGGGCAGGCCTTGTAAGTTATGCCCTGGGGGCATATATGTTCTTATGGAATGGATGCTCGCATAAACGTTAAAGAGGGCTCATTTGGTTGGAAATTTAAAGTTCTAGTTCACTTTTTAAGAATCAAAGGAGATTGGAGGGTACCTAGCCCCCCTCCCCTGCACGCCCTTTTTTCTCAAACACATCTGATAAGAACTTTGAGATAGCCATTTATTTGAAAAGAGTTCAAAGACCATATAATGAAAACTCTGAGGTCGAGACAGCCCCCCAGGGCCCGAGGGTAGGCGTTGTAATTTATGCCCTGGGGGAATACATGGTTCTTATGGAAGGGATGCTCGAAAAAACTTCAGAGAGGGCTCATTTGATTGGAAATTGAAAGTTTTAGTTCAGTTTTTAAGAGTCAAAAGAGATGGGAGGGCAACTAGCCCCCCCCACGCCCCTTTTTCCGAATGTATCCGATACAAAATTTGAGATAGCCATTAAGTTTAAAATTGTTCAAAAGTCAAATAACAAAACTCAGGTGTCGACACAACTCCCCAGGTCCCGGTTGCAGACGCTATAAGTTATGCACTGGGGCATATATGGTTCTTATGAAAGGGATGCTCGTATAAACTTCAGAGAGGGCTCATTTGATTGGAAATTAAAAGTTCGAATTCACTTTTTAATAGTTGAAAGAGACCAGAGGGCAACTAGCCCCCCCCACACACCTTTTTTTCCAAAGCCATCTGATGAAAATTTTGAGATAGACAATTTGTTAAAAAAAATAGTTCAAAGGTCGAATAAGAAAAACTCCGGTGTCAATACAACCCCCCAGGGCCCGGGGGAAGGCGTTCTAAGTTATGTCCTAAATGCAAGTATGGTTCATACGAAAGGGATGCTCGTATAAGCTTCATAGATCGCTCATTTGATTGGAAATTGAAAATTCTAGTTCACTTTTTAAGAGTCAAGAAATTTAAGGGTAACTAGCCCCCCTCCCCCCACGCCCTTTTTCCCCAAATTCATCCTCTACAAATTTTGGGAAAGCAAGTTTTTTAAAAATTGTTCAAAAATTAGATAACAAAAACTCCGGTGTAAACACAACCCCCCAGGGCCAGGGGGTAGGCGTTTTAAGTGTTGTCCCAGGGGCGTAAATGGTTCTTATTATAGGGACGCTCGTATAAACTTCAGGGAGGGCTCATTTGATTCGAAACTGAAAGTTCTAGTTCACTTTTTAAGAGTCAACAGATATCCGACGGCAACTCACCCGCTCCCCCCGCAGACCCGTTTTTCCTTGAGCCTATCCAATGAAATTTTTAAAATAGTCATTTCAATATAAGTTGTTCAAAGATCAGATAAGAAAAACTCCTGTGTCGACGAAACCCCCCAGGGCCCGGAGGCATGCGTTGTAAGTAATACTCTGGGGGCATATATGGTTTTTATGGAAGGGATGCTCGTATAAACTTCGGAGAGGGTTCATTTGAATTTTAAGAGTCAAAAGAGATCGGAGGGCAACTAGCCCTCTCCCCCCTCCACGCCCTAAATGCATCAGACAAAAATTTTGAGATAGACTTTTTGTTAAAAATAGTTCGAAGTTCAGATATAAAAAACTCCGGTGTTGACACAGCCCCCCAGGGCCGGGGGATAGGCGTTTTAAATCATGCCCTCGGGGCATATATGGCTGTTATGGAAGGGATGTTCCTATAAACTACATAGAGGGCTCATTTGATTACAAATTGAAATTTTTAATTCTCTTTTTTTGAGTAAAAAGTGATCGGAGGGCAGCTAGCCTACCCCCCCCCACACTCCTTTAATTTTTTTCCCAGAGGCACTTCATATAGAAGGGGTCGTCGTATAAACTTCAAGGGGGGTTAATTCGATTTGAAATCAAGAGTTTAAATGCCCTTTTGAAGAGTCCAAGGTAATCGGAGGGTAACCAGCCCCCTCCCCCCCAAGCCCTTTTTCCACAAATATATCTCATAGAAAATTTGAGGTAGCCATTGCATCAGATAAAATTCTTGAGATAGTCATTTTGTTAAAAATAGTTAAAAGGTCAGATAACAAAACTTTGATGTTGACACAAACCCCCAGGGCTCGGGGACAGGCGTTGTAAGTTATACACTGGGGGCATATAAGGTTCTAATGGAAGGGATGCTCGTATAAGCTTTAACTAGGGCTCATTTGATTGGAAATTGAAAGTTCTAGTTCACTTTATTGGTACGTAGTCCCCCCCCCTCTACCCCCTGCTTTTCTCAAACCCATCTGATAAGAACTTTGATATAGCCATTTTTTTAAATAGTTAAAAGACGATATAACGAAAACTCCGTGTTAACACAGTCCCCCAGGGCCTGAGGGCAACCATTGTAAGTTATGCCCTGAGGGAATATATGGCTTTTATGGCAGGGATGCTCGTAAAAACTTCAGAGGGCTCATTTGATTGGAGATTGAAAGTTCATGTTGAGGTTTTTGAGAGTCAAAAGAGATTGGAGAGCAATTAGACCCCCCCACGCCCTTTTTTTTCCGAATGCATCCAATAAAAATTTTGAGATGGCCATTAAGTTCAAAATTGTTCAAAAGTCAGATAACAAAACTCAGGTGTCGACACAGACCCTCACGGCCTGTGGGCAGGCGTTGTAAGTTATGCCCTGCGGGCATATATGGCAGTAATGGAAGGGATGCTCGTATAAACTCCATAGAGGGCTCATTTGATTGGAAATTGAAAGTTGTAATTCTTGTTTTATGAGAAAAAAGGGATCGGAGGGCAGCTAGCCTCCCCCCCACACTCTACTTATTTTTTTCCCAGAGGCACTTTATATAGAAGGGGTCATCGTATAAACTTCAAAGGGGGCTCATTCGATTGTAAATCGAGAGTTTTAAGGCCCTTTTTAAGAGTCAAGGGTGATTGGAGGGCATCTAGCCCCCCCCCCCGCAAGCCCTTCCCCCACTAATATATCTGATAAAAAATTTGAGGTAGGCATTGCATCAGACAAAATTTTTGAGATTGCCACTTTGTTAAAAATAGTTCAAAGGTCAGATAACAAAACTCTGATGTTGACACAACCCCTCATGGCCCAGGGACAGGCGTTGTACCTTATGCCCTATGGGCATATAAGGCTATTATGGAATGGATGCTCATTTCTTTGGAAAGTGCAAGTTCTAGTTCACTTTTTAAAAGTCAAAAGAGATCGGAGGGCAACTACCCCCCCCCCCTTCCTCTACGCCTTTTTTTCCCCTAATGCATCAAATAAAAAATTTAATGCATAAATAAAATAAAATCAAATAAAAAATAGTTCAAACATCAGATATTAAAACTCCGGGACACAACCCCCCATGGCCCGGGGACAGGCGTTGTAAGTTATGCCCTGGGGGCATATATGGTTCATATAGAAGGGATATTCATATAAACTTCAGAGAGGCCTCATTTGATTTAAAATGAAAAGTTCTGGTTCACTTTTATAGAGTCAAAAGAGATCGAAGGGCAATTAGCCCCTCCCACCCCCTCCGTACCCTTATTTCCCAAAACCCGTCTAATAAAAATTTTGAGATACCAGTTTTACCAGGAGCCGTATACCAGTTTTAATACTTTGATGAAAATTCGATTTTTTTTTTTAAGTGTGATTTTGAAATAAGGAACTTTTAAAAACTTGAAACTTTTTGCAATCAAAAAAGAACAAAAATTAATTTAAAAAAACCTTCCGAAAAATAAATTATTCTAAGAAAAGTAAAGACCATTTTAAACTTAAGCTCAGCAGATAAAAATACCCTTTAAAATTCAAACTCAAAACGACCAGAAATTACTATTAAAGAATAAATTAAACCCAAAACGAACAGAAATTAAATAAACAATCATTGAAAAAGACCTCATGGTCTTCTGCTAGGCGAAGAAGGTCCGAGAGGCGGTGAGGTGCAAAGTTTTCCTTCCACGTTTTTGGGGGACGAACAAGAGGACGAGAACCGTGAATTTGGCCTTCGAAGGTGATTTTCGGGAGACGGGACCGACTCATCCGTTATATGTGACCGAGCCATCGAAGTTGCTGGAACTGGATCTTCACGAGAATTGTTTGTTTTACTTTAAGGCGCTCGAGAAGTTCGACATTTGAGATTCTATCAAGCTAAGTGATCCCGACAATGGGGCGGAGGCACTTAGTTTCAAATGCTGCGAGTCAACGATTGTCATTTACCTTCAGAGTCCATGTTTCACATGATTAGATTGCGATGGGGATGATCAGGGTATCGAAAAGTCGTGTCTTAAGCCGCAGAGACAAATCCTTGCTTCTCCATAAGGGCCTTGAAACTGGAACTCGCGAAGGCGAGACGTCTTTTAATGTTCTTTGATATACTGTTGTCGCTAGTAATCAGACTACCGAGGTAATGGAACTCGTCGACCCACTGGATACTCTCTCCATTAAGTTGCAGGTCGGGCTTAACTGTATCCTGCGGCTTTTGTGAGCAGCACATAGCCTTTGTTTTTGATACATTTATGATCATTCCAAAAGAACTAGTGGCTTCGAGGACGTCGTTAGCAACGCTCTGTAGATCCTCAGGTGTTTCAGCCATTTCGTCGATATCGTCGGCGTATGCTAGCTCATCTGTCTGACCACCCCCTATATCTGCGCTGCAAGTTGTTTCCACCAGGGATAAGACTGTTGTGAGGAAAAGGTTGAACAGCTCTGGAGACAAGAGGCATCCTTGAAGGACACCTGCGGAAGTCTAGAAGCTGTCAGTGAGACCTTCAAAAGTCATGACACGACTCCCAAATTTGGAGTACATATCTTTGATAAGATATACTAGGTATCGTAGGATTCCGTAATGGAGCAGGATATACCCTAGGCCACTTCTCCAAATAAGGTCAAATGCTTGCCTAAGGTCGATGAAGAGCTGATACAGGTCGCGACCGAAATCCAGATATTTCTCTAAAATTTGGCGAACAGTGAAAATTTGGTCAATGGTCGATCTCCCAGGGCGAAAACCGGCTTGGTATTCTTGGATGACTAAGGATGATACGGCTCTGATCTGTTGGAGTAACCTTCGGGTGAAGATCTTGGCAGTTTGACTTGTTAGGCTAATAGGACGGTAATTATCACATATCGCCTTTGACCCCTTCTTGTGTAGCGGAAAAATTGTGGGTTCGCACCAAGAAGTTGGGAAATAACTCTTTTGCCAGGCAGCGGATACAATCTTGTGGAAAAGATCTATAAGTGGTTCACACCGGACTATTAGCAGTTCTGCCTGTATTCCGTCCGGACCAGAGGCCTTGTAAGTCTTCAGCGCTTGGATGGCATCCTCGACCTCAGAACGGAGAGGAGCTGGGCTGGGGTCTAAAACAGTAACGGGAAACAGGTCCAGGACAGCAGGGTTTGGAAGGATATCAGGATTAAGCTTTTGTTTGAAATGCTCCATCCATCTCGATCGGATACCTTCTGGGCTATGTATCTGGGAGCCTTTTTTATCTGGCAGTGCACAAGAACTGAGACTTTTCTTGCTTGTTAGCTCACGAACTCTCTTATACATGAAGTATGAGTCGCCTTTCTTAAAATCAGACTCACACTGTTCGCATTTGTCTTTAATGTAGGTGCGATGGGCTCTACGGTTGGCTTTTCTACTGCACGCTTCAACTGCTTATATCTGTCCCTGCTCTCTCTGTCTGACCTGTTACTGTGTTGTCGTTTTGCAGCACATAATAAAATAATTTCGTTGGTTATTCAAGGCTTTTCATCCCCCTTTTTAGTTCCTAGGGTGGACATCGCTACTTTGCTGATGATCTTAGAGGAGTCTGTGACCAGTTTATCCATATCCTCTTTAGATAGAGTTATAAGAATATTAGAAAGAAGGTCCGATATTTGAGTAGACAGTTCATCGATGTAGGTCTGGTGGGTTTGAGGGTCTTTGAGAAGATGTGTGTTGAAACGAGGGGGTCCTTTATTCAGCTTTGCGGAAGATTTCAGGCGTATCTTTAGTGCAGATATGACCAGGGAATGGTCTCTGTCAAAATCGCCCCCTGTGAGGGTGACAGTATCTAGCACAGACGATTTCTACCGTCTACAGACGAGCACGTAATCCATATGATTACGGTTTTTTCCCTCCGGCGAGGTCCATGTCGCCTTACGACGTTCTCTGTGATTGAAGAGAGTATAGGAAATAGCTAGATCACTGTCCCTGCAAAATTCAATGAGGCATTATCCCCTCTTGTTAAGTCGTCCAAGGCCAAATTTACCCAAAACATCTTTGTTTCCAGCAAAAGCGTCACCAACAATAGCATTGAAGTCGCCAATGACAATAACAAGATCTTTTCTGGGAACTGCATCAATTAGGCTTTGCAGTTGAAGGTAGAAACTGTCAGACTCTTCATCTGGTTTGCTGCAGTCAGGAGCGTAGACTTGTATGATCGTTATGTTGATCGGTGATCCTTTCATTCGTATCATAATCAACCGCTTTGACACAGGCGTTACGGAAATCAGGGATCTTTGTGCCTTACTCGACATCAAAACAGCCAACACCTTGGCGATGGACACCATCGGTTCTCCCAGACACAATCAGACTGGTATTTCCTATCCTTTCTTCGCCAGTGGTAGAGAGGTGTGTTTCTGAAAGTCCCACAATATCCCATTTAAATCGGTTTAGTTCATTTCGGACAAGATCTATTTTGCCCTGTTTAGCAAGCGTCCTTACGTTCAGGGTTCCAATAGATAAAATCAATTTAGGGGAAAGCATAGCCTCCAGGTTCGGAGTTGTCAACATTGTTAAAGGGTCTCTATTCACGAGATTCTCGGTTGTCAGATCGTTGGTTGCCCCGGACGCGTTGACTTCGTCGGTTGCCCCGGACGCGGTAACTTCGTCGGTTGCCCCGGACGCGGTAGTATTGGTTCTCGTTCTTGATCGTTTGTACTTCATAGTTTTTAATAAGAAAGAAGGTTTTTTGGCTAATTTCAGTACGGTGGCAAGCCAATCCTCTCCATCCCTAGCAGGGGCCGGCTATATCTACTACCGATAATGCGCCCTTCTGGCGTCCTGCATCACCTGCAATTTTCCCATTGCTGATAGAAGGTTTGTGACTGGCGGGACGTATCCATTCGCCGATGGGCCCTGCCCAGTGAACATCAGAGGGGCCTCCCACCTCCTCCGCCTGAATTCATGGCACCCAGACGTGGGTGCTCCAGCTATATTTCAAGACCCCCAGAGACTGGGTCCTCCCTTGGTCCGCACCTCCCTATCGGGAGGTGCCCTGCATATCTACAGGACGTTCCCCTATCCGCCACCTGGGGATGCGCTGAGTGGAGTGGGAGAGGCCCTTACTGAGAAGGTACTCAGAGGCTTTTGGCTATATTTAACAAAATGGCTATCTCAAAATTTTGACCGGATACCTTTGGGGAAAATGAGTGGGAGGGCTGGTTTTTCAACCCTTAATTTACAGTTATTTGAATTTTGGAGTATTTAGAACAAAATGGTTATTTCGGAATTTTAATCTGATGCATTTGGGGGGAAAGCAGGTGAGGAGGGGAGAGGATGGTTACCCTCTGATCACTTTCGACTCTTAAAAAGGGCAAAAGAAATTTTGATTTCCGATCGAATGAGCCTCCTCCAAAGTTTTTCCCGTAGAAACATTATTTGCTATTGTTTCGTAACTAAAATAATTTTAGTCCTTTCCTGAAGAGCTGTAGAGAAGGTTTTTAAACCCGGAACCATAGTTATTCGACAGTTGGAATATTTTGAACAAAATGGCTGGGTTAGTTACCATCCGATTACTTCTGGCTCTTAAAAAGGAACTAGACCTTTTGATTGTCTATCAAATAAGCTGCTTACTGGTTTATACGACCAACGCTTCCATAAAAACCTAATAGACACCAGAGGCACCCTTGTCCCAGAAACGTTAGATCGGATGCATTTTGGACAAAGACGGCGGGGGAGGGGGCTATTGGCCCTACGATCAGTTTCGACCCTCCTGCAAAGTTTTGAGACCATTCCCTTTCATAAAACCTTATTTGTACTGGGAAACAGCTTTAAACCCTTAAATCCAGGCTTTGAGGGGCTTTGTGAGCCTTACAGATGTTTTTTTATAATATACGTGGGCTATTTTGAACGAATTGGATGTCTCAAAGTTTTGATCCGATACAATCGGGGAAAAGAGGCCCTAGAGGATAATTGCTCTCTGATTACTTCTGGCTCTTAAAAAGGAACTAGAGCCTTCAATTTTACACCAAATAAGGTTTCTCCAAATTTTATATTACCACTAATTCCATGAAAACCTGACATGTTCCAAAGCTATAATTTACAACCCTTGTCCTGGGCTCTGGGGATTTTTTCAACCCCAAGGGCATTGTTATATGATTTTTTGACATTTCGAACAACATGGCTATCTGAAACTTTAGGTCGGATTCATTTGGGCAAATACGGCCCGGGATGAGGCTATTTGCCCTCCGATCACTTTCAATTCTTTAAAACGGAAATAGAGCTTCCAATTTCTACATGTCTCATTATATACCCACCGGGGCAGAACTTAAAGCCCATTCCCCCGAGCTCCGAGATGTTGTGTTGTCTCAAAGTTTTTCTTTCTGATCTTAAGACTATTTTGAACAAAATAGCATCTCAAAATTTGATCAGATGCATTTGTTTGGAAAGAAGATTCGAGATGGGGTGTTGATAAATACCTTTCAATCACTTTTGGCTCTTTAAAAGTGAAATAGAACTCCCATTTTCCAATCAAATGAGGCTCCTCCATAGTCTATACGACCATTTTCTTCCATAAGACCGAGTTTACCCCCGGAGAATAAACAAAAACCCTTGACCCCGGGCTTTGTGGGGGTGTGTCAAACCCCAAGAAACTGTAATATGATACATGAACTATTTTGAAGAAAATGTCTATCTAGAAATCAAAGTCCTCTCATCATTAGGCCCGTTTTTTTAGCACTAAGATCTTGCATCTTTCTGCAAAGATTATCGTTTTTTCACTCATCTTTGTTCTAAGATCTTACAGCTCACTGATTCTAGCAAAAAGTGTGACGAACGCCATTTTTCTGCCGTTTAGAACAATGATGAGAGAACTTTGATAATATACTCATCACTGTTCTCAGACCGCTGATAAGAACAGAATGATGAAAAACGTTTGCATAAAAACGACAAAAGACGTAACATCTTAGTTCAAAGATTTCACTTTTAAGCGTTTTCTGACAAAAGATGTAAGATCTCAGCAAATTGATGAGTGAAAAAAAGGCCCTATTGTTCTATACGGCAGAAAAATGACGTTCTTTTCTCTTTTTGCTAACATTAGTGAGCTGTAAGATCTTAGAACAAAGAAAAGTTAAAAAACTATAATCCTTGCAGAGATATGCGAGATCTTAGATGTAAAATCTTAAGGGCTGGGCACACGTAGCTGATTTCAGGAACTGATTTCCAAATCAGCGCAGATTTTAAAAGAAATCGGCGTCGATTTGAGCTTAGCCTCGTTTATGAGTTCACGAGTTCACGGGTTCATGTTCGAACCCGTGTTCGAACCCGGGTTCGAACGTGGTTACTATCGAATTCTACATCAAGCGTTTTTAGGGTTGTGGATTCAACACGAATCCGCTTCTAAGGGTTTTCAGCTGCCGGGTTCCCCCGTGTTTGAACCCGGGCTCCTTGAATCTGGAACCCGCAGAAATACCAGGTTCAAACCCGAGTTCTGTTTTCATTGGTGATGAATTCAAGAATATATAACCTGCTATAACCATTCTGAATTCAAAGCCCATGAAGTTTTCTCTTTGGGATCCCAAACAGTTGATTTTAAATTGAAAATCAAGTATTTTACAGTAGGCATCAAGATATGGCTAACTGTAGAAAAAGCCAAGACAGATAGCACGAGTAAGTGAGAGAGAAATTCTATTCCTCAGCATGAAGCGTTTTCAGATACGAAGTTTCAACCCCGTGTTTTCCTCGAGAACCCGCTTTGTGAAAGCGCTTGATGAACTAGACGAGAACAAACCGTGTTCGAACCCGCTGAGCCTGAAAACGTGGCTCTTGAAAAGTTTTCTAGTGTTCGGCACCATTTACAAAATCAGTGCCAATTTTCATCGTGATCATCACAAAAAAATAGGGATACAAATAAATAGAAAATAAATAGTCAACCATGGATGTCTGTGGGGAAAGACCCCGCTACTGAGCTGAAAACAAAACTGAGATCAATTATGCAAACTATTAATAAACTCCAGTTGACTATTTTTGTCCATGATTTTTAGTTTTGAACATCTCATGCACTAAATTTTTCTTTTAATAAATTTTTCTTACTGCTATCGTTTGTCCACTGAGCTACTGAAATGGGTTCTGGGAAATCAGCTACATGTACCAAGCCAGGGTTGCCACCGTCAGTAGAATTTTACTAGATCTCGTAAAAAAAAATCTAGTAAATTTAGAGGATCTAGTAAATTTCCCGAAATCTAATAAAAAGTCATGATTTGTAATAAACAAAACTTTTGTTTTTTTTTCCATGAATTCAGGGAAAAAAATTAGGGTCCATTCATTAATAAATCTGATTTCGATTACGTTCAATATTATGGCTACTATTGCTCTCATTTTTGCGATTTCGCGTCAACCCTAGCGCTTAAAAATCTCTACTTTTCTCTCGGCCTTTTCTTGATGCTCGCTTTGAAAGGCAAGCTATTTAAAATCAGGACTGGTATGCCGGCTTAATTTGTTTTCAAAAAAAATTTCCCAGACTCTCATAACAGCTGCTACGTTTATTAGTTAGCCTTGTCCTTTTTTAAAGACGCTGCTGGAAACGAACTTTTTCCATATTTGCCCTAGTTCTTTCTGACTCTCTGCAGCTTGTCCCATTCAAGTTCTGGAGCAGAGAGTCAGTTATTGAATTTGTTGGTCATCAAAACTAAAAACCGGAATAGGCTAAATATCTCGAGTGTTTCGTTCCTAATGAAAACGAAGCAGCTTATTCTCAGGTCGTCAAGTGGAGTACATGACTGGGTGATCCCCAGTGATTTGACTCGGGCTATCAAGAAATGGAAACAAGTAGATCCCTTCAGTCAGAATTCGACACTAGTGGATACTTTAAATTTGGATGAGACCGAAAACGATTAAAGCTTTTTAAGCGTGACTTTTTTTTAATTGTGACTACATATTTTGCTTCTTACTTTTCAATCTGTATGATTTGCCTGACCTGAAGAATATTGACACAATGCTATTTTTTACTACTAATTATTGTATGTTATATAAGTTCTCTTTTTCTTGGCAGCCTTAGTCAAATTTGAGGTGCACTTTTTAATTTACATATTTTTAACTAAACAACTACACCGGTAGTCTATTACATCATTTTAGTTATGAAGACATAGATTGTATTGGTTTTTGATTCCCTTGAATACGAAGGAGAGAGAATCCAGAAAAAATCAGTTCAAAAAAATCCTAACTTAACTACTTTAAAATTTGCCAGTAATCTTTGTGAGCAGCTTATCCCTTATTTTAAAGACCAGTCAAATTAGTGTTTTAGAAGTGGCAAATTTCCTCTTAAAAATGCAAAATTGAAGGGTTTAGATCACTCCATCACCTGAATTGCTTTGTGAATATGAGTTGTAGTTGTTTTTCTTCGTTGATTGTTTTTGATTTTTCAACATATCTGAATTTTATGACCTGAAGACCATTGATAAATTTAAAGCTGGGCTTCACCAGCAGGATTTCCAGAATCTAAGATTACAGACTATTGTTTGAGGTCTTGGATACACCGCATCTGGAAATGAAGCCTATCCAGTAGTACATCCAAATAATAAAAAAAAGGATTCTTGAACTTATAGGTTTCCGAAATTTTTAATCACACTATGAAAACGAAAGAAAAGAGGCGCGTGCGAAGGTACCCGCAAGCGTAAAATTTTTTTTAGCGTTTAGTAAAAACAGATGCGATTTTTGTTTGCAAAATTTTTCCTCTCAGATTTAGTAAATTCTTCCAGGCCAGGGTGGCAAACCTGTGCCTAGGCTTTTAAGGGCTGGGCACACGTAGCTGATTTCGGGAACTGATTTCCAAATCATCACCGATTTTAAAAGAAATCGGCATCGATTTGAGCTTGAAATTTTTCTTGTTTTTGGCGCCGATTTACAAAATCAGCGCCGATTTTCATCATGACCAACACAAAAAAATAGGAATACAAATAAATATTCAGCCAGAGCTGTCTGTGATGAAAGATTCCGTTACTGAGCTAAGATTTAAACTAAGAACTCAGCTGAGATCAATCATGCAATTATTTATAAACTCCAGTTAATAATTTTTGTCCATGAGTTTTTATTTTGAAAATCTCGCGCAATAAATTTTTCTTTCAACAAATTTTTCTTACGGCTATCGTTTGTCCATTGATGCTGAAAAGGGTTGCCAACTTTCTGGTCCATAAAAATGTCCTCTGAGCATCCAAAAATATGTCATTTTTAGCCAAAACATGTCCATATTTCCCCTAAAATATGTCCATAATATGTCCATCTTGAAATCTCACTAACTAGAGGTTATTTATATTATCACATGGGATATTGACCAAAAAATACTTTGGAGACCTCTTTCAAAGCAGCCAGTTAACATTAAATATAATGACAACAAAAAAAGGCATTTAAAACAAGCCCAAAGCTCATAAAAACAAGTAAACACTAAAAAATCACTCTTGGGAACTTAAGATTAATCTTCTAACGAGAATTCCTCTTGTAAGTTATGCTCAGCATGAGAGTCAGTCTTCTTTCTTTTTCTGCTACCTTTTTGCCAATTGGAGTATTTCTTGTGCTTTTCGGAAAGTATATTTCAGGATTCCAACGACGTTCCGGAGCACCAAATTAGTTTCTTCACATGCATTAAACAACTAGTCGTTTGCATTAGAACACGATTGCGTAGTTTGATCTTGATGTTACCCAGTAGCGTAAATTGTCTTATAGCAGCTCCAGAAGAGTGCTTTCAATGTTTCGTCTTTTCTTTGTGGTCAATTATACTTCTGATCTGACTAACAAGTTCTACTATGTACGCGAAACAGTGCTCCCTAAATCCAATAATTTCAATAGGAGCCAATTTACTATTGTGCTTTTAGAGGTAAACCAAAGGTCTAAAATATGTCCCTTTTTTGCTCTATTATGTCATTATGTCCCGCCACAAAGGATTATGTCCTTTGGACATAAAATATGTCCAGCTGGCAACCATGATGCTGAAATCAGTTCCGGAAATCAGCTACGTGCCTTTTGATAGTCTTTCCTCATTTGATGATGGAAGAAAAGAAGATAACTGAACAAAGGCCAAAGGGTATTGAAAAGGATTAGAAAATCTCCCGGATCCCACTAGGTTTCTACTGTGATACCTTCCATGTTTCATAGCCTATTCGGGGCTCAGTGAGTTCCTAATAAATTACTTTTAACCTTGTATAAATTCTTTGTCATGATTGTTTTTCTGCTTTATTATCTAGTGCATGTAATGCTTTTGACTAGTTTTGAGACAAAAAAATTGAAATTCTTTATGTATTTTAACAGAACTCCCCATTGTGATTAATAGTGCACTTAGGGCTCTGTTTGTCCTCAATAATTTTCCTTAGACTTGCTATTAGTCTTCTGTGCTATTAGTCCATATATATATATATATATATTTATATATATAGTATATATATATATATATATATATATATATATATATATATATATATATATATATATATATATATATATATATATATATATATATATATATTCTCCGCTATTAGTCTTCATATATATATATATAGTGCATATATATATATATATATATATATATATAGGCTCCCTGCCCCTTTTCTTTCTCTTTTCAAATAAAAGATTGGTTTTCCTTTTCTTAATTACATTTGCTTAGATTTGCTTATAATATTATCCTCAATCACAAGTGAAAGTCTTGTTGCCAAGCCATTACTTTTTGCAATAAGTGAACTTTTGGGATAAAATCTATTTCTGTCTGTCTGGACTGGGCCATTGATAGTTAATGGTATTCAACAAGTCTTTTATTTTGAAACTTTCACTTATAGGATTGGCCAGGATCAATCTAGGGTCCACCCTTACACAAATTTTCTCTGTGCTAAAGTAGTGATTTTGTTTTTAGTCTGTTTGCAGAAAATACAATGCAGAATGTAAAAACAAGTAGATTTAAGTCTTAGTGCTCATTTGGTGATGGGTGACACTTTTTAACAAAAGTATTTTGTTTTATGTCATAAAATAGAAAATATGTCCACTTTATGTCACAAAGGTCTAAAATATGTCCCTTTTTTGCCCTATTATGTCATTATGTCCCAGCACATAGGAATATGTCCTTTGGACATAAATTATGTCCAGTTGGCAACCATGATGCTGAAATCAGTTCCCGAAATCAGCTTTGTGTGCCAGTAAAACAGACCTTTTTGTCTTTCCTCATTTGATGATGGAAGAAAAGAAGATAACTGAACAAAGGGTATTGAAAACGATTAGAAAATCTCCTGGACCCCACTAGGTTTCTACTGTGATACCCTCTGTGTTTCATAGCCTATTCAGGGCTCAGTGAGTTCCTAATAAATTACTTTTAAGCTTTTATAAATTCTTTGTGGTGATTGTTTTTCTGCTTTATTATCTAGTGCATGTAATGCTTTTAGTAGACTAGTTTTGAGACAAAAAAATTGAAATTGTTTATGTATTTTAACAGAACTCCCAGGAGCTCATTGTGATACCCACTGTGTTTAATAGTGCACTTAGGGCTCTGTTTTTCCTCAATAATTTTCCTTAGGCTTGCTAATAGTCTTCTGTGGTGCTTGGTCAATGTTTTTAGCACAGTTTATAGAATTAGCAGTATGATCATACCCTATCTCACCCATTATAAAAACCTGGACCAAGGTGCGGGTGCTCCAGAGAAAATTTTTGCAGATAGAAACATAAGCAACATTAGATCTTTTCACGGGTAGACAAGTCAGATTTCTCTTGGACACAAAACAAGTGGAAACCCACTATTACAAATAATGCACTTTGTAACCATTTCTCATTGATTGACAGAAACAGACTAACCCGCTAATGCAGAAAGAAGTGGGAGGAGCTTTTTGTTCATACCAAGAATGAAGACCAGAAATGATCTGCAATAAACTTACTGGATAATTCTATAAACTGTGGTTTTTAGTTTAATCTTGGTGGATGTCTGTTGCTTTAGCTGGTAATTTTTTTGCATATCATATTATTGACTTACAAATAAAGTAGACATACCACTTGATGTCTTTTTTTATGCTCTTTCCAAATATAATAATCATTTTTGTTGGAAATTTGAATTTTAGCCCCCACCCCTATATATACCATTTCAGGGTATATATTTGCACTCTAGGGGAGTAGAGGAAAGTTTAAACTTACCTCTCATTTACATCAGAAATAAAATTTGGTAAAGATTTACCAAATCATTATTGAGCTAGGAATAAAGTGAATACACCATTTGATGCCTTTTTTTATGCTGATTACAAATATAATCATTTCTAGCAGAAATGAATTTCAGCCCCCCTCTCCTAACCTAATCCCCACCCCATATGTGCAAATATATATCTTGAATTGACATATATAGGGGGGGGGGGGGGGCTAAACTTCATTTTGGATAGAAATGGTTGTTATATTCATAATCAGTATAAAAAAAAGGCATCAAATGGTATATTCACTTTCTTTGACACTCAATAATATGATTTGGTAAATATTTACCTAAAATTTACCCCCACCCCCCTAATGTGCAAATATATACCCTGAATTGGTATAAATAGGGAAGGGGTAAAATTCATTTCCAACAAAAATTATTATTACATTTGGAAAGAGCATAAAAAAGGCATTGAGTAGTATGTTTACTTTATTTGTAAGCCAAAAATGTGATTTGGTAAAAAATTACCAATACTTTAAAGTGCTTAGTGCTATGTATGAGAATAACACTGCTATGGTTAAGGTAGGAAATAAGGTTAGTAGCTGGTTTGTATTAAATCAGGAGTTAAGCAGGGTTGTGTTCTATCCCCCTTTATATGGACTTTTTTATGACTTTATATTAAAGAGCACAGGAAAGGCAATGGGAGACCACAGAATCAAATGGGGAGGAAAAAGTCTCCTGGACTTAGATCATTCTGCTTATTTAAATATCCAAGAGGAAAGTGTGAGCAAAATAAAAGAGTTTTTAGAGGTTTTGAGTGTTCAGGGTGCTAGAATAGGTTTGAAATTTAATATTAAGAACACTAAGTCAGTAAGGCTAGGAATAAGTGAAGATGAAAAGGTGACATTGGGTAATGAAAAGATTGATCAAGTGGGCAGCTTCACTTACCTTTATAATATTATTAGTAAAGATGATGGGACCTGTGAAGATGTTAAAAACAGAATAGCCAAGGCTCAGGGTGTTTTTCCACAATTAAAAAAAAGTTTGGAAGAATAGGAAAATAAGTCTGCCAACCAAGATTAGAATATTAGAAGCTACAGTGATGACAGTAGTCAAATATGGCTCTGAAGCATGTGTGCTTTGAAAATTGGATGGAAGATTGCTACCTAGGAAGATTGCTAGATGTTTTCCAGAGAAATTGCTTAAGGACTGTTCTGGGGACCCAGCTGACTGACTGTATTTAAACAATAGGCTGTACAAAAAATGTGGTTCAATACCATTCTCTAGGGCTATAATGAAAGAAAGGTTAAGATGCCTAGGGCACATTGCGCAGATGAAGGATGACAGATTGCCAAAGATTGTTCTTTTTGGCCAACTGTCTAGGGCTAAAGAGAAAGCAGGCTGTCCTTGTCTAAGGCGGGTGGACATCATGAAGAAAGATTTAAAGGAAATGGGAACTGTGTGGGAGGTTGTTAAAAGGGAGGCTTTGAATAGATTGGGATGGAGGAAGAGCATGTGTAGCTGTGTTGGCCTCAGGCAGCTTGGTGCTGTGGTGAGTTGTTGGTAGTAGTAGTAGTATTTGATTTAGCCTAGCTTTGTGTATTTTGTTTGATTTATAGAGTGACCTGCCATATTTTCCCTTTTATATTTGGGATGGATTTTTATTTAGGTTGACTGTTTGACATAGCATCTCCAGAATGTTCAGTTTTGGCATGGTGCAAGTCAATGAATTCAGATAAGGGCCAACTCACTAGGGCTTGTATAGGTTTTATAAGGAGCTTATATGCCAATACGTAAGTGCCGATTTTGGTTATATAGGACCTCATTTGACCCATAGTAGAGCAGTTGAGATCATACCAAGAGATGAGAAAATAGCTGCAAAGATTTTAAATATGAAGGGATTAGAGGTTAATGGTATGGAATTAGCTTTTGAAAAGTGAGCTAAGTCTAATCCCCAAGGTTCTCTCTTAAATAGAAAAGGACTATGCTTCCTTCCTAGAGCACTTGGAAGCACAAAAGAGATGATAGAGGAGATAAAAAGCCAACCCAATGTTGAGGATGCTAAAGTCCTCAATGAAAGTTCTGATATGATTTTAATTTATTTTAAAAGTGAGATTAACTTCACTGAAAAAATGTTAGTTTAGGGAGCCCTTATTTATGTAATGCAATATATCCCAAACACAAGACAATATTTATAAATGCAAAAAATTTGGCCATGTTGCTGCAAATTGCTGGGGAATAGAAACCTGCCTGATTTGCTCAGAAAAACATAATCTCAAAAATTGCCCTGAAAGTAATAAGGCAGCTCCCAAAAAAAAATGCTCAAACTGTCTGAATGAATATGCAGCAAACAGAAAAGAATTAACCCAGTACAAAGAAAATGCTAATAAGTTATGCACAAATATCACTTTATCATTCAGTCAAGTGACTGCCAGTGGGATAATGGATAAATCTGCTCCAAATAACATTGTTACACACACAGTTTATAGAATTAGCAGTATGATCATACCCTATCTCACCCATTATAAAAACCCAGACCAAGGTGCGAGTGCTCCAGAAAACGTTTTTGCAGATAGAAACATAAGCGACATTAGATCTTTTCACGGGTAGACAAGTCAGATTTCTCTTGGACACGAAACAAGTGGAAACCCGCAATTACAAATAATGCACTTTGTAACCATTTCTCATTGATTGACGGAAACAGACTAACCCGCTAATGCAGAAAGAAGTGGGAGGAGCTTTTTGTTTGTACCGAGAATGAAGACCAGAAATGATCTGCGATAAACTTACTGGATAATTCTATAAACTGTGGTTACACATGAGGACAAGCCCATTCTGACTCATGCAACCAAGAGGCAGCAGAAATAAAAAGATCATCTGAATCAGTTGACAAATTAACAAAACTGGTTGCATCCTCATGTTCAATAATTATGCAGGAGAAACATAGTGACCCAGAAGGTAGAGAGTTAATAAGAAACATGATGCAACAACTAAGAGGGAAGAAGAGGAGGAAACAGAACAGTCAGAATCAGGATTAGAAGCTGACCAAGAAGAACCTAAAAGGAGTGTCCAAAAAAAGGCAGACCCTGAAGATTTTGTCCCTAGACCAAGGAAAAACAAGAAACAGATGAGATGAAACAGAAACTAAATTAAAATTCTACAACGAAATACAAGAGGATTCGGATATCTAAAAATACTTGAGCTTAGAAATTTAATTATAAGGACCAATCCTGATATTGTAAGAAACCTTTGAGCTGCAAGAAACTTTTCTAACTCCAAATAAGTTAAGTCCTAAATTTAAAGGCTATAGTGTTGCACAATGGGACAGACGGGAGGGCCATGAGAGTGGGCTTATTACACTTATAAAATAATACATTGCTTATGTCATTGAACCAGAGATTAAAGGTAGAAATGAAGTTAGGACGATAAAGGTTAAACTAAAGATAATGATTGGATGCATCTTATTAACTATTATAATAAAGCAACAGATGGTTTTGATGTAAACCAATTAAAAAAGTGCCTTGATAATAATACTTTTGAATTTTTTATTGCTGGAGATTTTAATCTGCATAACCAAATGTGGGACTCGGTATCTACCTCAGACTCAAGATCAAATGACCTAACAAACATTATAACCAAGCATGCTTTCAATATATGCCTATTAACCCCAAAGAACCTAGGAACTAGATTAAACAGTAGAAATGGAAATACTTCAACCATAGACCTAACCCTAGCTTCCCCAAACCTATGTACATCCTTTGACCTGCAGATACCAGATATTTTCTCTTCAGATCACTTCCCCATTCTAGTAGCCCTCAATGTTCTCTAAAGGCAAGAAAATCAGCTGCAAGAAACAAAACAGTGGAATTTTTAAGAGGACCTATGACCAAATTGGAGAAATGAGGTAGATAGGTCCCTGGATGATGCAGTTGACATTACATGTATGAATGTTAGTCATCTTGACACTTATTGAGGATACTATGCTAAGTGGTGGAGTAAAAATATATGGATATAAGAAACAGAACAAAAATAATAAAACTCCCAGGATGGAATGCTAAGTGCCAGAAGGCACATATAGAAAAAAAGCTAGGAATTTGTTCCAGAGAAACTCTTCACTGACAAACAGAATAGAAATGAATAAGGCACAAGCACGTTTTAGAAAAACTCCAAAATGAGACTAAATTAGGATGGGCCATCCTTGTGGAAGATAAATTAAAAAAACATACTTCCACTAAGGACCTTTGGAGACATTTTCATATATATGCAGGGAAAAAGAAAGGTTTGACAATCCCCCCAATTCCGATACAAAATGAAAGTCTCTTGATTGATACCAAAGATAAATTGGACCTATTCCTAAATCATCTTTTGCCAGATGACCCAAATTGCCATCTCCCTAATGTAGATTCCCAGAATATGCTTCTAAGAACCAAAGGACAAAATGTTGTTTGTACTATTTCACCAGAAGAAATAGAAATCAAGATAAAAACATTAAAATCAGGGGCAATGGGCCCAGACAGGATCCACAACCTTATGCTGAAAAATATTTCTCAGAAACCACTGATTACTGTAACAACATTATTCAATAAATCACTGGAAACTGGAAGAGTACCTGATCAGTAGAAAAGGGCTACAATGATTCCAATTCTAAAACCAGGGAAAGACCCTAAAGAAGTGACATCTTGTATAGACCTATCTGACTTATATCTTCCCTGTGCAAGCTAATGGAACATGTTTTGAAGGCCAAGATCCTCCCAAACCTCCTTAGTCGTCTTCAACCTGAAACTTTTGGGTTCTTACCTCAAAGGAGTGCCACAGATGCCCTTTTTAGGATAGAACATAAAAAGAAATGGGCTTCAAACATGGTAAGCACACATTAGTAACCTTTTTAGACATAAAAGGAGCTTTTGACAGAGTTGATATTGGTAAGTTGATTCCAAAGCTAGCTAAGTTTAATATTTCAAATAATATTGTTAACTGGATTAGGGATTACCTTATAAATAGGAATATTGAAATTTATGTAGGAAATCTTAAGTCTGATGTTTGGACTAGACCTAATTTAGGCCTCCCACAAGGCAGTGTGCTTAGCCCCCTCCTGTTCCTAGTTTATTGTAGTGGTATAAATTTTTATTATGTTTTAGGATTTAAGCTGTATATTTATACAGATAACATTGCAATTGCTTCAACCTCAAGATATCAAATTACCTTGAAATCCTGTATCCAGAAAGGCCTTGACCACCTGGAAATGTGGGCAAGTGATCATAACATGGATTTTTCCCCATCAAAATCTGCCCTAATTCTCTTTAGTAGGAAAAAGGATATTACCCCATCTAGGTTATTAATCTTTTCAATGGTTATACCCCATGTTGAGAGGCTTTGTTTCCTTGGCCTGGTGCTGGATAGGAAATTATCTTGGAATCACCATATAAATTATCTTATTGGCTCCCTCAAAAATAGTGCAAACTTTATAAATACAAAATGTATAAATAAAAGGGGTGCTCCTTTTCAGTTTGCTAACCAACTGATGAAAGCAGTTATATCAAACAAACTTGACTATGGCTGTTCACTGTACAGGGAGGCAAAAAGACCTTTGCTAGCAAAATTGGATTCGGCCCTGCACAATATACTAAGGGGGGTTCTTGGCTGTCTGAAGTCTACACCTATCCCTGCAGTATACCTAGAACTTGGATTAACTTGCCCAGAAACAAGGAAAATGAAGCTGGAAGCATGATACTTTTAAACTTTAAAGACTTGAAAGATTAATCTATTAAAGATTAATTAAAACTTTAAAGATTAATCTATTGTTGTCAGGCTACAAACTCACTTTCGACTCCCAAATCAATATTCCTTTTTTTATACTTTTGTGTTTTCAGTACAATGCTAGTTTCCTATAATCCTAGAAACATAGAAAAATCATAATTAGTTGGTTTATTTGTACTAGTTTTATTGATATATGTTAGGTAGGCTGTGAAGTAATAATTTTTGTTTGTTTTAAGTTTCAACTTCGCTCTTTACTTCCCTCGGAAAAACTTTGTTTTTTAAATTAATCTTTGTTTGTTTTTGATTAGAATTTAATGTAGAAACAACGCTGCCATGGTCTTTTTTATTTATACGGAATAATGTATGTTCATTTTAAGTTTTAATGTACTCTTTAGTTTCAGTTGAAAACTTATTTTTAATATAACTTCTAATTATCACCGATCTAGGGGAGATACGACACCTCTAGAAAATACTGCAAACAACCTTGACAGCTACAAAAAACTTTCAGTCTATAACATAAAGTTCATTATCCATACTTCACAAAACAATATGTGTTTTTCAGGAACGTTTGTTTTTTGATTAGCAAAAAGCTGTTTCTGCTTGGTTGACATCACCTGAAAAAGCCATAATGAAGACAGGGCTTTATAAATCACCTACTGACTAGCAGAAACTAGAAGGCTAGCGTAACAAAAGAGATCTGTTTAAAGGCTCATTTAAAAGCTTATTTTTATACATAATCGCTTTTTATAAATTTGACTTGATAGGACATTCCCATAAAGTGCGCTTTCGGTTGTTTCCCCCATTTTTGTAAATGAAAAAAGTGCCTTTTTCAATGAAATGACCAAAAAAATGGTGTTTTTCAAAACCTAGGCAGGAGCAAAAAACTAGGTAAGGACATTCCTTCCCCTCAATTACTTCCACTAGACCTAGCACACAGGCTCCATCGTAGAGTGAAGTTCGAAGGTTAAATTCAAAACTGTTGATCATTCAAGCTTAATTTTTGGTAGATTTTCAGTTGAAAAGTCTCAGTTTTAGTTAATCTTTTACTTTTAAGATGAGTAGGCGATTTATGAAACTTACTTAACAATTTATAGAAAAAACAATTTATAGCCACCTGTTAAGTAGCATTTCAATTTCCTAGGAGCATTTCTCAAGAACTAAGAAAGTCATACCCTAGAAGTCAACATCAGTTTGTGCTTACCATTCTTACTTTGTCATTGGTGCATAAGCACCAGCTTCCTTCTAGGGTCCTTTGATAAATCTAATAATGGCCACTATTAAACTGAGATCCACTATGAATGATAACAGAACATGCATGGTAGTGTTCTGATGACATAAACAGATCATAATATTGACGTTGAGTCAGATTACGCTCATCTGTCTTCCTAAGGTGTCCTCTGGACAAAAATCTACTATTCTTCTGTTTATTTTACCTGAAAAATGCTCTTATGTCCAGATTTACAGCAAGCTATTTAGGAGTGTGGGTGAATATGGTCTGAAGTCGACATTTGTGGCCATTTGGACATATACCTGCTGGTGAAAATGGGTAGAGTACTCTGGAAAATCTTATGTCCGTTGTATCTATGATCTCTTGGTCAACACGTGCTTGAGGATTGAGGACTACAGGTATAGGAAAGTAGCATGCTTCTGTATCATCTAAAGTTTCTTAACTTTGTAACGGATAAATCACACAAGGGGCTCTCGGTGTCATTTATAGCATTTTCATTATTTATAGTAGTTAAAAGTATTTCCCAGAACTCACAAAGTGACTGCTGTTGCTGTTCTGAGAATCCATATTAGACAGGTAGTAAATTCCTCAAATCTTTTGCTCTTTCACAGTGCCTCAGTGACAAAAAAGCAATGAACTTCACCTCTTGTGCAACATCTTGCAATCTTTCGGAAATCTGAAAAAATGTACTATGTCAAAAAGGCACTGAAGTGCTGAATTGGCATAGCACAAAACACCATCATCATTCTTTAACCCTTTTCTACCAGCACCAATACCACTTTTGTGATGAGGATTTGTCAAAACATCCACTTTAGTCTGCTTACAACAGACTCACATCTGTTTTTCAGCAGTAATGTCTTGCTTGCCTTTTGCTTCATCAGTTACCAAACCAGTATTCATCTTCCTTTTTACTGATAAATCTGTTTCAAATCCTTGTTCTCTCTTTCCAAAAACAATTTTTGGAGCCTTGACTCTCTTTATAGTCGATTTAGATTTGTGCATTTTCCTGGAAATATCTGATGTTTTTTCCTTTGAACTTGGTGGTTTTTCTGGTAGGATACTTTCCAATAGAATTCTTGGAATAACATTCACTTTCGGTAAGCACAGATGCCTCAATTGGCAAGTTTCTGAAATCAGTTATGGGGACTTGAAATAATGGAAGATCTGGTCTATAAATTTTCCTCGGACAATTATATTCCAATAAAGCATCTAAATCGGGTACAATTTTCGTTGGATCAAGTTCCACTAAATGTAGACCTGCACTACTAGTCACACGTGACAAAGCCACGTATATCATACCTGGACAAAAACAACGACTACCTTCGTCAACAAATGAACTTTGTAAACTCAGTCTTTGCGACTTGTGTATCATAATGGCAAAGGCAAGTTGAAGTGGAAATTGTCTTCTTGCATAATACACTTGCTTCAATGCTTCAAATTGCATGGTTTCTTGGCCAATTTCATATGGCAGTTCCTGTCCATCAAATTTCACTAGGACACTCCCTACTTCACCAGTTGGAAGTGTCTTGAAGCCACATACATAGCCTTTTGATTCATTGACAAGCCCTTTATCAACAGAAATATTTCTTTGGAGCATTACGCGTGCACCAACTGCAAGTATCAGGTTCGTCAAAGCACCTGCAGTTCTTTTCTTATCGTTGGCAAAGTTTGCCAAATTCTTTGCTGCTTCTTTTTCAATTCGTATGTCTTTGACTACTGATGACAGTCGGACAGCACCAACAAGTTTAACGTACTCTGAGCTGGTTTTCTGAAGATGCAGCTGGTTAACGATCATACAATTTTCGTTGGTTGGCATCAATACAACAGGAGTATTTCCCTCTGTGGCTAAGTTTATGTAGAGATCTACAATTTCGTCAGATGTAGCTCTGCAAGAGTTTTCAATCTTTCTCTTGTCGAGATGATTCAGATTTTCGCTTGTTCAAATATCAAGTCGAATACCAGAAAGTGTATCAGCATAACTCATTTCGGTCTTCTGTATCAAATTTATCGTTATTTCATCGTATTCTAACTCTTGCCATAGGCTGATTGTGCCCATTGATCCAATTCCAATTCTACTTTTGATTTCAAGACGTGTCAAAGGTATATATGGGGGATTAGCAGATACTGGTCGCAACTGAAGAAAGTCTCCAAACAGCAGGCAGTTAGCATTACCCATTGGTAAATCAACTGACATGATCTCAGTCAGCTTCAAGTGAACATACATCAACAGAAGTGACGAAACCATGCTAACTTCCTCAATAATGAAAAGTCGGGTTTTTGCAAGTGTCTTTCTCAAAGTAAGAAGTAAGTATCTGTTCAGTGGACAGAGGTGTGTATTTTGCCATTATTTGCTGATCAACAGGTAAACTGAAGCAGCAATGAATTGTTACACCATTTATACTATGATCAGCAAGACCTGTAGGAGCCAATACTACTACAGGATAGTCATCTTTCTTGAAGTGTTTAGAAAGTAGTCTTCTAATGACACTAATGACCCTAGATTTTCCTGTACCACCAAAGCCTGATGCAACCATTTTCAGTGATGGAACACGATCTCTTTTGATAACTAATTCCACAATTTTGTCAACAACTCTCTTTTGATCAGTGTTTAGTGACTCATAGTCATTGTTTAGTCACCATCCAATATCTTTCTATTTGCGTTTACAAAATCATCCATAGCATCAGCAGCTCTGTCAATAACTCCTCCCTGAATTGCATTTTCTGGGTTGTTTGCATTTTCAGGCCATAGTGCATCTTCATTGTGCGCTATGGCCTCTTCCATATTTTCAATGTTGTGAATTTCTTTCACCCGTTCTCGAATTCTTTTCTCACATTCTTCATCAGTTTTTGCTTTAGCAACAAATTTCTCATGGTAAGCGACCATATCTGGATGACTTGGACTTTCAACACCGTACGTCTCGTAATTGTTCATTCCACTGATCACTATATCTTTTTCATTTCGCCAAGGTTTAAACATCTTTAAAAGCATTCCATAATAAATCTCTTTCTTCTCGTCACACTAGACGGGGCTAGTCTTATCATTCATATGCTGAATGACGTAGGGTTTAACACTTCTTTTTCTGAGATAAAAAGAGCCGTCATTCCAAAGCATGTTCTCATCAGCACCCTTACGTTCTCGCTCATACCAAGAAAGCAGGTGATAAAGACTGACGCTTTCCGTATGTTCAGGCCTTTTGCGATAGACATCAGCAACCCAGTGGGCAACATACAAGTCACAACTTTGTGGGTCCTCTTTTGCTAGCTTTTCAAGCTCTTGATATTTCTTTAGCGTCCTCTTAACTTCGATTATTTTTCCAGGATCAGCATATCTAAATTGCCTGAAAACACTGTATAGCTTTGTGCCTAGAAGCCTGTCTGCAGCTTCAACAGCTTCAGTTTGACGAGTTTTCACAGACTTCAACAAATGAGACATGGTTCTTTGACCAAGACTCTTGCACGCACAGTTCAATTCCTCCCTCATGCCTTCAACTTCGGCACTTTCCGCTTTTGTCATGCAACCGGTGATGTAATGTTGCAATTTGGAACACAAGTGGCCAATATACTGAACGTCAATATTTGCTTGATTAGCCATCAACAATGCTGGATTGTAGTCATTTATGTTTCGCTCATCATCTCTTCGAAGCAGGTCATATATTCTGGTTCGTGGCTTTTTTTGGTTTGTCCCATGAGCCAAGCAGTCAATGACATCATGCAGTTCTGTCCGTTCCTTTGTGGGAAGAGGAAAGCCAAATCTACAATATGTAACCAATCTTCCTCTTTTTCGTTTGTACTTTCTTTGACAGTATTTATTGCAACGATGCACTTGATGGTCTTTGACTAGTTTGTAAAGTGTATGGCTCGTCAATTTATTCGGCAGTTCGCAAGTTAAAATCCCATCAATATGCTGAATCACTTCAGCTGCTGTTGATTTCCCAATAACAGGAGCATCTTCAATCCACAAGACGCAGTGTACATGAGGTGCACCTCGCGCCTGATACTCAATGCGCCAGAAATGATGCTTAACTTTACCAAATATAGGGGTTGATTTTGAACCAAACAGATCATTAAACGTGGTTGTCCATTTCTTGTGAAAGTGTATAGAAACCAAGACTGGATCTAGAGACGTTAATTCTCCTGGTGTCATCTTTTCCACACCTGGCACATGCCTATTTACAGTCCGTAAGAAATCAACAAATTCAGGAGATGACCACTCAGCAAAGGAAACTGTCAAGAATAAAGTCGGTAGACCTTCTTGCTCAATCATGGATTTTATTTTGTAAGACAGTGACTGAAAATACTGCCGAGATCCTCTGGTTTTGGATTGAACTGAAAACAAAGTTCCTTCCATCTCTCCATCCTCTACAGAAATCATAGTTTAATTATCTATTTATCCAGCTGCCAGGGCCGCATCCAGAATTTTTTTTTTTTTTGGGGGGGGGGGGTGTTACAAAAGTTTTTAGGGGGTGATAAAAAAACGTCGAAAAACGTATAAGAAATTCGTTTATATCCATTTTTGTTACGTTTTTAAGAATCAGACAAACATTTCAGGGAGGATGGGGTTTCAAACCCACTAACCCCCCTGGGTATGCTGTTGCCAGCTACGGTAAAATTCTGCTTTAGCTACTTTTGGCTATCTTTGAAAGGGGTTAGGTTAGGAAAATGAACTTTCAGAGATGGGTCTACGGGCTAAAGCATGTCATGGGAAGGTATTTTGAATTACCTACCTCCACTCCTTCTCTCTAGAGGGTCCTGAAGTTTGCCTACATGACATGTCTATTGCCTATTGAAATTTTGAAAAAACAATATTTTACCTTGATTTTCAGTTATCAGTTTCTTTTTCTCTGGCTTTAGTTCTGAAAATGCAATATCTGTTATTTGAGTAGAACTTTAAGCCGAATCAATGTCGTTTTTTTTCAAACTTTAGGAGTGTATCTACAAATATTTAAAACCCTATAAATTGGGATTGAGCAAAGTTGTAAAGCCGAAAACAATTTTGTTGTACTTCATTTAAGCAGAAGGTCTATTTTGCAAGGTTTCACTTTTATAACACACAAATTTATAAAGGTCATCTAAGGTCAGGACCCTCTAGAGGGAGAAGGAGTGGAGGTATATACTTCAAAATACCTTCTCATGACATTTTAGCCTGTAGACCCATCCCTGAAAGTTTCATTTTCCTAACCTAACCCCTATCCAAGATAGCCAAAAGTAGCTAAAGTAGAATTTTACCCCAGCTGCTTGTTTGTTCAAAATTTCAGTAGGTACCTGTCATGTAGACAAATTTCAGGACCCTCTAGAGGGAGAAAGAGTGGATGTAGGTACTTTGAAATATCTTCCTGGGACATACTTTAGCCTGTTGACACATCCCTGAAAGTTTCATTTTCCTAAACTAACCCCTTTCCAAGATATCCAAAAGTAGCTATCTTCTCTTGTCCTAATTTAAGTTTCAGTGGGTTCTCTGAAAACGAGGTAATAATATATTTTTTATTTGTTTGAAGTAACTTCAGGATTACTTAGATTGTGAAAGTGAAAGTGATTTCCGGGTTTTAATTTTATCGACATTTGAAAATCTAGTCCATCGGAATTTAAGTGAACATCACTGACTACGTTGAACTTACGTCGAATTAGCTTTGTCTAAGCTAATTCTTGGTTTATGAACGCCCAACTTTGAACTTCCCAAAACCTGGATACGTTCTTGTCTTCCGTATATTAGGATCATGAACCCTTAGCGATTTCTGAGGTGTTAGCCAGATCTAAATTCTCAAGCTACATTATATGAAGGGTAAGTCCTTAAGCTTCCTTTTTAAGTTAATTTTGTATAAGGTTAATATAAGCCTTCTGAACCTCGAAATCTATAATTATTTCTTAGGCTCATTTTGAATTTGTTGACTTTCTAAGTAATCCTTAAGTTACTTCAAACAGATAAAAATATATTATTACCTCGTTTTCAGAGAACCCACTGAAACTTAAATTAGGACAAGGAAAATAGCTACTTTTGGATATCTTGGAAAAAGGTTAGTTTAGGAAAATGAAACTTTCAGGGATGTGTCTACAGGCTA
The DNA here is from genome assembly GCF_049724085.1 of Artemia sp. Qi Xiang Cuo. Lineage (NCBI taxonomy): Eukaryota > Metazoa > Arthropoda > Branchiopoda > Anostraca > Artemiidae > Artemia > Artemia sp. Qi Xiang Cuo. The sequence continues at coordinate 54,472,329 of NC_142803.1, forward strand.
AAGCATGTCCCAGGAAAATATTTCGAAGTACATACCTCCACTCTTTCTCCCTCTAGAGGGTCCTGAAATTTGCCTACATGACAGGTACCTATTGAAATTTTGAACAAACAAGCAGCCGGGGTAAAATTCTACTTTAGCTACTTTTGGCTCTTGGATCTTGGATAGGGGTTAGGTCAGGAAAATGAAACTTTCAGGGATAGCCCACGGGCTCCAGCTTTTGCACTTCAGACATGCCACCAAAAGTGCCATTTCACACTTCCAGAGGGTGGAATTTATAGGAAGAACGTAGACGTGAGCGATATTTGCTATTAAATATCAGTCTACGATGTTCTGGTTGCCCGACAGCCCCAACCCTTGAGAAACGGCACAAATAGTGTCAATTTTTGTGCTATGTTGCACTTGCAGATAGCGGAATTTATAAAAAGCACTTAGATATGAGGAATGCCTTTAAAAGTAGCCATTAAGTATCTCTCTATTGATGTTCTGGTAACCCACTAGGCCTGGAAAAAAAAGAGAAAAAAACAGGAGACAGATCAGTGCTACCAATGCAAAAAAGTGATTTTCCTTGTTGTTTGGGGGGGGGTCTTTATTTTCCCTTTTCGCGGTTTTTGACTATGCTTATTCCAATGGTACACTTTTCATTTTGATCTGACGCCATTTTCGAGGGGTTTCACGCTTTTTTCGAAATCACTTGGCCCGTTTTTTAGCACTAAGATCTTACATCTTTCTGCAAAGATTATCGTTTTTTAACTCATCTTTCTTCTAAGATCTTACAGCTCACTGATGTTAGCAAAAAGTGTGAAGATCGCCACTGTTTTGCCATATAGAACAATCATGAGAGAACTTTGATGATCTACTCATCATTGTTCTCAGACCGCTGATCAGAGCAGAATGATGAAAGACGTTTGCACAAAAACGACCAAAGATGTAAGATCTTTGTTCAAAGATTTCACTTTCAAGCGTTTTCTGACAAAAGATGTAAGATCTTAGCACATTTATGAGTGAAAAAACAGGCCTACTATAAATTTCTTTTTGCAATAAACTTTTACTTTTAAGACGAACGAAAATAATAGTTACCATTCCTAAATTAGTGTTGGATGGCAATTCGTTTCCACCAGCCAGTTTTTTCCTAAACATGTTTTTTGACTTTTGGTTCTGACCATCTTAAAAGAGTTCATAGTAAATTCTTCCAACGGAATAATTAGACTTACTAAGGGGGCTGGGAGGGGGGTATATGGTGAGGGTCCCTTGTAAATCTCCAGTTAAGGGTTTTGGACCATAATTATTACAATGGTACCGTTTTACACTTTGAAGCTTTTCAACTTAAGGAGTGGCACGATAGGTGTCAGTATTTGGGCTTTTTGGCACACGGATGACAAAACTGATTAAAATCACGTAGATGTGAGCAGTTGATTTCAAATCAACCATTAAACATCTCTAAGAAGTTCTGGCAGCCCATTAGCCTCTAGCTTTTTCACTTAAGACATGGCATCAATAGTGCCATTTGGCAGTTGCAGGTAGTGAAATTCATAAATAAAACGTAGATATGAGAAATAGCTTTAATGTGAGCTATTAAACATCTACGATGTTTTTGTAGCCTGCTAGCGCCACCCCTTGAGAAATGGCACATAATGTGCCATTGTTGTGCCATATGGCACTTGCAGATGGCGGAATTGATAAAAAGCACGTAGATGTGAGAAACAGCTTTCTAATGAGCCATTAAGCATCTCTGATGTTCTGGTAAACCGCTAGCCCTGGAAAAAAAAGGAGAAAAAAAAGGGACACAGATCAGTACTACCCATACAAAAAGTGATTTTTCTTGTTTTTCAACGTTGGGGATTGTAATTTCCCTGAGTAAGATTTTCGACTATGCTGATTCAAATGGTACACTTTTCATTTTGATCTGACACCATTTTCGAGGGTTTCAGGCTTTTTTTCGAAATAACTATAAATTTTTTTCCCAATAAACTTTTATTTTTAATACGAACTGCAATGATAGTTACCATTCCTGAATCAGTGTCAGATGGAAATTATTTTTCACTACGCAGTTTTATTCTAAACGCGTTTTTAACTTTTGGTTACTATGGGCCGTGGTTTGCTCTCTACTAGGTTGCAGCTGCTGTTGCAACCATGATCAGAAATCTTTGGTTTAGATGGACCGAACAAAGGACTGGACATGCTAAAATTTTTAATGACGACTCTAAGGCTGATACTGACTCAGGGTGTGCTTTTACCATACCAAGACTAAATGTTGCTTGTAGTTTTAAAATAAGGGAGAAATTGTAAATTTTTTCAATTGAGTTAGCTGCAATAATGAAGGCCATTGATTATATTAGAAATGCTTTGCCTGTAGGTCCTTATCTAATCTGTTCTGATTCTCTCTCAGTGTTAAATTATTTATGCACTGGTCATTTCCCTACCCGAAAAAGGGCCTTGTACATAGAGACTATTGTGCAGGAGCTGGAGTTGCTAGGTTACAATATTATGATGACTTGGATTCCAGCCCATGTTGGCATACGTGGGAATGAGCAAGCAGATACCTTAGCGAAGTCAGGTGCTGCCTCTGGCTGTAGGACTCGTTGCTGCTATACTGTTGAAGAGTACCTAAATGTTTTTAAAAAGTGCTTAGCTAAAATGGATACTGATAAAATTACCCAGCAGTCCCAAAACCTCATTTTAAATTTATATGATTTCAAACCCCTACCTTTAGATTTGGTTCGCCCAATATGTAGCATAGCTGTTACAATTTTCAGGTTGTAAATAGGTCATGCCTGTTCTAAAAACGTATTATTCAGGTGGGGTTGTGTAAATTCCCCACTTGGTGATGTTTGTGGTGTATATGATGATGTATGCCACATTTTAATGTATTGTAAAAAGTTTGAGAGACAATGTGTATTTATGAAGGATGCTTGCATTAAATATATTAAAGCGTTTTCACTAAGATGTATTTTAGGATCTGCTGATGATCCTTGTTGGGCCAGAAAACAGTATGTGCAAATACTGGGAAATTTTGTAAAGATAACTAATTTGACCCCTTGTTTTTAATAGTTTTGTAATAGATTTTTTTTTTTTTTTTTGTGAATTCAAATTGTAGTTACAATGCTGACTTATTTTCACTTTAACTGCTGATAAGAATGGGACAGTAACAGTCTCTCTTCAAATTCTAAGCCAAGATCCTGCCCTGGTTATCTTCAAAGATTGCCCTCTATTAAGCCAAGGTTCCAATATAGTTGCGAAAGATTAAGTGATTGTGAGTGTTTGAAAGCACTGTTTATATCACGTGTGCAGTGGGCAACAGCCCGGAAGCACTATCAACAACAACAAGGTTATATTTTTGAAAGATGAATTTATAAAGCATTTTGCTAAATTTTGATTTTCTTTTGTTTATTGGTTTAAAGGTTAATATTAAAGTATTTAATCCGTTTTTCCTTCTCTTCTTTTCATCTTATGACTGGTAGTTTGGAAGTTCTTTTTTCTGGTATCTCTGTAGTGCATGAAAAGGCATTGGAAATGCCTGACCCCCCTGATTCACGTGGAATAGTTTCATCTGCTGTTTTTACAGGTGAGGACAATGTCATCAGAGTCTAGTTAACAAAAACTGGGCAGCCTGGTCCCCTCAATTCCCCACTGGGGATAATCATGAAAGCAATCATGCTGTTAAGAATGCAAGTTAAAGACTGCCAAAAGGACTCAATATTGGTAGGGTCAATTAATAGTGCTAACTGTTTTAAGATCAAGGATCAAACAGTGCTGAACAAGGTTCTGGAGATAGGAAAGCTAGATTTGGCTGATGATCTAATGTTAACATTTTCCTGTGAAAAGGGTATCCCTGTTCAAAGTTCACAGGGATTGTAGTCAAACTCTCCCAAGGGCTACATGCCTAATGGGCTTGCTTTCTTTGATAAGGGTATTTTTACAGTAGAGACTTTATTAGAGGAACTGAAGGACCAAGGTATCGCAAGAGTATGCTCCATATTTGGTCAACAGACATCTGAAAAGGTGAATGTTGATGGTTTTATCATTAATCCGATCACTTGATATCCCTGAATTTATTTCTATACTGGGTACTCAAAAAAAGGTCAAGACATATATTCCCCTTGTCATGATCTGCAACCACTATAAAAGGTACACTGCCTAAGTATATTGCAGTAAACCTAGATGTTCAATGTGTGCCAATATCCACCAAACATCATCTTATCCTATTAATAGAGAAACTAATTCACTATTTAAGTGCCCTAATTGTCTTGGTAAAAAGCATGTCCCATAACAAAGAATGTTAAAAAAGTTATTGTTAAGGCAGTAGAAGAAAAAATCACCATTGGTGCTGCAAAAAGTATGCAGATATCCTTAAATCAAGCCACAAGTTTATAGAATTATCCAGTAATTTTATCGCAGATCATTTCTGGTCTTCATTCTCGGTGCAAACGAAAAGCTCCTCCCACTTATTTCTGCATTAGCGGGTTAATCTGTTTCTGTCAATCAATGAGAAATGGTTACAAAGTGCATTATTCGTAATAGCGGGTTTCCACTTGTTTCGCGTCCAAGAGAAATCTGACTTGTCTACCCGTGAAAAGATCTAATGCCGCTTATGTTTATATCTGCAAAAACGTTCTCTGGAGCACTCTCACCTTTGTCCGGGTTTTTATAATGGGTGAGATAGGGAATGATCATACTGCTAATTCTATAAACTGTGAATCAAGCATACAACTGGTAGACTTGGCTCCAGTTTTTTCTAATGAAGAATTCCCTCCCCTTTTAATTCCTGAAAACCCTACTTTAAGCCCAATCATTTCAACTCAACAAAGAGTCTTAGAACCACTAATTAAGAAAATTATTGATGAAATCTTAACAGTTAGAATTCCTGAAATGATCAGTTAATTTCTATCCTCAAAATTTAAACAAATTGAAGATTCAATATCAGATTGTTTGGAAATAATGTTTTAAGGGTATTAGCGCCTCACGTGCATCATCTAATAAAACATTTATAGACCCCTCTCCAAATCATTCTATTTCTGAGGATGACTTAGAATCGATGACTTTTCAAATCTCAAATTCACCTTCAAAATTAATATCAGAAATCACAAAAAAACCTACCTGAACAAAAAATCAATTCCTCAAAAGAAATGCAAGTACACTCTCACCTATTTCAAATTAAAAATCAACTAAAAACAAACAAAAACAACCCTTAGTATCAAAGATAGTAAACAGTTTAGAATGAAAATAGTTCAATTTAACACAACAGGTTTACCCATTGATTTTGTGGTTGATTTGAAAAGGTTTTTGGATGTTGAATCCCCAGAAATTGTTCGGATCCATTGTCAACTAGTTGATAATTTCATATTAAGAATTATACAATACAACATAGAAAAGATAGGGTCTTTAATATCTCTTCTCAAAAAGATGGAGGCCTTTCAACCCTTGTGAGAAATGATTTGATTAGATCTGTGGTTAATATTGATGTCCAGTCATCTATGGAAGTCTTATCCCCATAATACTGAAATATTAAATCCCCAGAAAGTGTTTAAAACCAAGAATCTCATTTGTCTTCTGGTTGAAATTTAATATTAAAAATCATTCAATACATAGAAAAGATAGGGTTCATATCTCTCCTCTCAAAAAGGTGAAGGCCTTTTAACACTTATGAGAAATAATTTGATTAGCGGTTAATGTTGATGTCCAGTCATCTATGGAAGTTTTAGTTACTAAGGTTGAGATGGATAATCAGCCTCCTCTGTCAGTTGTTAATTTATGTATAAATAAACCTTCTTCTTAACTTATTTAGAATCAAGAAAACATGCAAGAACTGTTAGTTTTACTAATGCTAATGAAATAATACAAAATAGGATGAAAATATAATAGTTTCTGAACAAATTTGGGTTATATATTTGCACATAGGGGGGGGGGGGGTAAAATATAGCATATATTAAATACGTAGCCTAACCTAACCTAGGTACCTTTTTTCTGCCCCTTCAACCCCAAAAAACTAAATTTTAAATCTTTGTAATTGAGTGAGCATTACCTCACTATGCAGTGAAAACCTGTTTTTCATTAAGCATCTTTGAGATTTTGATGCAGTCTTTCCCCTGTATTTTCTGGATTCTAAATAAGTACCCCTTCTTTCAATAATCCTGTACAGACTGCCAACATCACCTTTCTTGGCTGCACCCGCCACTTCATTTGTCTTCCTTTCCACAAACAGTTTTTTGTCTCGCTGTATCAGTTTGTTGCAGACAACATATTTAATATGACAACATATACATGGACAACATATACATATTTAATATAAATATATTATTTATAAATAAATAATATATTTATTTATATATTATAAATTTTTTGTATTGTATATTATAAAGGTTTTATATTATAATCTTCCTTTTTGCATATCAGGATTTGGCACCTTGGATTCCATGCATCAACATCATCCTGATTATTGCATTTGTTGTTGCTTTTGCCATGGGTCTGGGTGCAATTTCTTGGGTTTGAGTCAGTGAATTATTCAATCAATCTGCCAGGCCACTCGCGACATCTATTGCAGTTACTGTCAACTGGATGGCGAATTTGTTTGTCAGTATTGGATTTTTGCCACTTAAGTAAGTACAGTTTCTTTAGTTACATAACAAAACATAAGTTAGAATTGTTTATCCATAAAAGAATAAAAGTAACATAGATAAGAATAATCAACAGTATATGGAACTTTCGAGGGTATGAATGAAAAAGGGAGCATTACAAGAGGCATCGCTAGGCAAAATGTTTGGGAACCAGGGTAATGGATTTTACCAACTGACTGGTTGTTTTACCAACTGATGTGATTGATCTGTTGTTAAAGTTGTACAATTCATTTATGTAGGGGTAGGATACCCTACCCCTAAACTTAAATTCAGAAGAATTAATCTTTCATTTTTGAAACAAAGTATTTATGGCTGTTCTAATCAGTACCAATGTGAGGAAAAGCTAAAAAAAAGATTTAAAAAAAAATTCTGTATCCAGAGTACATGGTAACACTTAAAATTAGGGAATACTATCTGAGTGGCTATAACTATTCGATAAACAAAAACAGTTTAAGGTTACTTCATCTTTTAAAAAAATAGCCCACCCAGCAAGTTATTGACAAGAATTTGTCTTGCCAGGACATCAATTTCAAATAATTCTTGTATAGGATTAATTAGAAAAAATAGTTTTACTGATAGGAGTAAAAATTAATGTTAAAATTTGAGTAAACAAATATTATTTGAGCCAACAAAAATATATAAAACTAGTGTAAAAAGACCAACTCATAATACTTCTGTGTGTTTGTGGGATTTATTCAAAATGAGGACAATTCTAAAAATTCAAGTTACACATAAAAAATAATAATGTTTAATTTTTTAAACCCATTGAGACATCTTGAAGCGTCATAAGCTACGAATGTATAAAAAATAATATAGTGCTTTATTTTTTGTCCATTAAAAGTCACTAAATCTTAATTGCAAAAGTTGTTAAGCTGCTTAATGCTAAAGTTATCACTGACAAAATTATGTTTGCCAGTAAATTTAAAAACTTGAGAACACCTCACACCATCCTAAATAAATTTTGGCTTATTACTATATTAAGCCTGCTGTGGACTAGCCAATGGGTCGAAACTTCTTTCACTTACCTTTCAAAATAATATAAGAAAAAATTGATATATTAAATAATATGAACACCAGACCCTCAACTAGAGCTACTGTTTTTTCTCCCCGTACCCGCCTACTGGAGCATGAATATCCCCATTTAAGAACATTTGATTTATACGTCCTTTTTTGGAAATACAGAAATTTCGCAGAACTACACAGAGCTTAAATAGACATCATATGTAATTGTTGTTTGAAGTCTTCATCAAAGAGATTTCCTTATAATCTAAACCATGGATGGGCAACCCGCGGACCGCATATAGCCGGCGAGGCGTCTTGGTGCACTGTGCAAGATCCTTGCCGCAAAGCACCTGACAGACCATATTACACACCATACCAATACACAAAAGAGTGAAAGGGGCCCTATCTAGCATTCTCGGAAAAACCGTTAACACAATCAAGTATAGTTAGTTTGATGTTCAACTACGAGACCAATAGTTTTGGTATGTTACGATTTTTGTTTTTGAGTAAACCCACCTCAAAGTTTGGGAAATATTCCCAAGAAACATTTTGCCGTTAGATTCTTTTTTTTTTTGTTCAGTAAAATTTAGTGCTTGTGGTACAAAACGAAAGCCAAATTATCTGATCATGCTATGTTGCCATCTTTTGGCAAAATATCCAGAAGAAGAAAATAAGGCTTGATTTTGTAGTTTGGTGTCATCTGGTATATAGTGTGACAGGAAAAAATGGTACACACCAGGACATATCAAAGTATGCACCAGATGACACCTGTCTAAAGAATCAAGGGTAATATTTTAATCTTTTAAAGGTAATTTTATCAAAAAGATTGAAGTGTATCCAGGTTCTCAGAGGAGCATAGATACAATGTCTCCGGAACAGAGTGAGGTATTAAATTCCAATTTTCAGAGAAACTAAATGGGTAGTAAAACTAAATCAAAAGGTACAATACATATCCAGATTGTGAAAAAGGTGTACTTGTAATATGCCAGGAAAAAAAAGGGAACGGGTATATTGGAACTTTCAGAGGAAACTATTGGGGTGTTGAACTAAATCAAAAGACAATATGTCCATCCAAGTTTGTCATAAGGGCATATTACAACTTCTTAAGAACAGATAAAGGCATTAAGTTAAAATATCAACTAATAATGTTTCGGCTAATAATAATATTTGTTATGATCATGGGTTGGCAACCTTCTGTTGTAAAAGGGCCAAAATTTTACAAAGGATGTTAAGCAGGCTGCACTTGTATAACTACACTGTAATGTAGTATTGTAGGTATACAGATGCAAATATTTTAGGTTTAAAAATGAAACACTTAATGTGTATTTTACACATTAAGTGTTAAATCTGTGCGTGCGTATGTTACGCGCATGCGTATGTTAACAGGTGCGTAAAAATTTGTTTTTTTACGCACCACTACTCATTGTACACTGCATCACGCATCATAAAGATCACCGTATTGTGCCAAGTTAATTGCCTAATCAATTTCTCTGGCATCGTGTGAAGTTAATATCTTTCTTGACACTACTCCAAAACAGATTGTGCAATGATTTAAGGTGGTTGCTAGGCAGTTTCTGATGATTTCAGACACTCCCCCCCCCTCTTCCTATCTTTTTTGCCCCCCCCCCCTCCTTTTTTTGACTTTAGAAATTTTTCAACTTCTTTTTCATGTCTTAAAATGACATTACATTTACTTAGAACAAAGAGTATTCACTTATGATATTTTTGAATTTAGAATTGAAAATGGTGGGCTATTCTTATGCTACTCGGGTTTTTTCTTATAGAAAAACAATATTTCTAGTGATACTTTTTTTTACTTTTTGTTGGAACTTAGAAATTTTTTCAAGTCTTTAAATGACATTGCACATACTTATAACGAGAAATTCGGTTGATATTTTTTGTAATATGAAATGATAGTAAAAATCATGTCTAGTATTATCAAAATCTTATCGAGTATTTCAAGAGCACACTGATCCTCAGGAGTGTCTTACGAAATTACCGGATAGTGAAATCACCTTCGCAATACATATTATACGCATTTGACGGCTATTATTGTATAATCTTTGGTGAACCTGTTTTTTTATGCGGCTGCCCCCGTGGTTCTCTGTGGTTTGTCATCGACAGTAGTTAGTTTATTGTATGTTTTCGATCATTATTAATTGTGCACTGGAGGGATAAACACATTCATATTGTTTTAAAAAGGTCGAGATGAAATATTTCAAGAAAGTGTGTGTACATGATAGAGCTATCATAGCATTGAATGCTGACAAAAGCAAATGTTTGAACTACAAAACCAGTATTAACGGGAACATCATTGGAAATGTATGCGAGCGTTATCATGACAGTGAGAGGACTACCGAAAAAATCAACAGTACTAATGGTGGATATGCAAGAGTGAAATCTCCAGGGATGATAGTGATTAACGATGATGCAAGCCTAAAAGTAATAGTTGACGACGAGGGGCAGATTTTGTGCTTGCGGTAACACGTTCGTTACCTGTTGATAAAACTTATCGCCATCTTTCGAGTACTAGCACTCAACAGACCGTAAAAAGAAGATAGGCGTACTCTTCTACTAATATCACGAACCCAAATGAAATATGGAGATTCATCAGGGAAAAAAGTCAAAAGGTGATGCTTCATAGCTTCCAAGGGAGAGTTACTGGATCAGCTATTACACCGTCAAATTTTCTCCATCTAATCCAGTGTTGAATCACTACTTGTGGATATTCTATTTCATACTAAATCAGATATTGGTTTCGTAGTTATGGCCTCTGATATTTACAGTGCTATCATTCACATTCGAAAAAAGTTTTCAAGTGTTTATGATCAATTATGTGGTTTTCATTTATTACATGCAAGCTGCTGCAGTATCTACATTTGTTCTACCAAATCATTTTTAACTCTAAACTTATTCCCAATTCTTTTTGTGTTGGTACGTTGACTTTTGTTCTGAAAATAGATAAAGATAGCCGGTAATGTTGTTTCTATAGGCCTATAACAGTTTCTTCTGTTCTATGTAAATTGCTGGAGTTACTAGTGTTTAAGGACGTAAATAAGGCGTGTTCAAATCCGGGCAACTAGTTTGGATTTAAGGAAGGTTATAGTCGGGAACACGTGCATTATATTTTTGCCAATGTCCTGATGGATACAGAGAATAGTGGCGAGTTTCTCGTCTTTATGATTCACGATGTCTCTCGTGCTTTCGAGAGAGAGAGGGGGGGGCTGGTAAAATATGAATCATTTTATTTCTGAAAGCTACGGTTTTATCTTAAATATATCCTTTCAGCCCCTGTCCTTAATGCTTGGATATCATTACTGCTTTACTGAAAACGCTAAAAAAACGCTCTCTCTTCTTATTTAATGCTTCTTTTCATCATAATAGTTGCTATCCTGACAGTAAAAAATTGTGAGGATGAGCATAATCAAAGGTGATAAAGAAATTAATAACAATGTTAGGTTAGAGATTGAGTTATTTTTAATCCTTCTTTTTTTCGTACCAGTTGCGATGTTGATATCAATGAAGCTCGGAAAAACTTAAGAAAATGTATTGCTATTCTTTTCTTCTGATGGTGAGGGTCATAACTCTGCTCTTTTATGGTACTTTTTTCTTTTGATTTTTAGCCTATCCAATACAATTTGTTTTTTGATTTTCAACGTATGCTACGGACCAATTCTGGTGTGCATTCCCATTTGTTGTTTAGTGCGCAGCAGCGAAGTCTCAATCGTTCAGTTGTGTCGGTATTTAAAAATCTGTATACGATAGTATGTGCTTTCGTGAAAGTACCTACTCGTCATGGTTATGTAATGTGTAAAGTCGTAATTCCAGTTTGGAAAGGAATCTTTCAGAATGGAGTAACCTCACTACCTTTGCATAATAATAGTGTGGCTACACCCCAAAAAAGGTTATGATTAATTTTTTCAAGGTTTGGACCTTTCCATGCTCAATTACGCTGACCACATTGTGAATTTAAGCAGAACCGTATCGTCTGTTTAGGAGAACTTTTCAGTGCTTAGTAGGGAATATGCCAAAATTAGTCTCAAATTTAATGCTTCGAAGAGCGAGGTCCTTGCTTTCAGCAAATCTGTCGGTGATGTTGGATGCGTGCAGTTAGGAAATCAGAGTGCTCAGTTATCTACTTATATTATTTATCTCGGTCTTCCGATAGGGGATAGTGTAAAAACTACAAGGGCTCTCCTTATCTCTTATCTAAGTGAGAAACTTAGAAAAGGGTTTCGTATGCTAGTTCACTTTAAAGCTTTCTATAGCAGGCGTATTCTCGCCCGTGTCTACAACGGTTTTGTGATTCCTCATGACCTCGCATTGACTCCATTTTGGAATATGTTTACGGCTACAGATAAGAAGACTATTAGATCCTTATATATTTTCGTGTTGCAAAATTTCTCTTGTGTATACCCCTATGGGGTAGAATCAAAAGACTTGTCGGCTTATGGTTTAACTGAGCCACTAACAGTGTCTGAGCAGCGTCGCGGTCGCTATTTGTCTAGGCTTGATAGGACAAACAACCTTCATCCTGTTATGTGGTAGTATAAATAATTGAATCTATTCTTGGTAGTATAGTCTTCTTTGTGAGTGTGTTCTTTTTTCTTTTGTTTTTATTGGATTTTTCTCTTTCTTTTGTTTTTTCGTCTACTCCATATTGAACCCTTGTGTGTTTTGGGCCATAAAGACATCGATTTATTAATTGATATCCAGTCTCTGTGCCGAAATTTTTACCTGTGTAAAAATAATGTTGTAATAGATAGTGAAGTTGTAGGCAAAATAAAAAAGGGCATTGGCAGATAATGTCACCAAGGAAATTCAAGACAATTCAATGATAAGCAAAGCATCGGGGAACATTCAGTGTCATTTGTAGTTTATCCAATGGTAGTTTTCATTGAGCTGAACAAAAGGAACGATGAAATGTGTGACGAGCTTGTAGTAAAACCATGTTAAACGTTGACCCCAAAATAAAATAATTGCCATGTCAAGATAAAACTTGATGAATTATTTTTGGAATGGATTCGAAACATTCATTTTTTTATGATGGTATTAATAATATGTAATACTGTACGTGCCATCATTTCAAGAAATATATTTATTGCATTACTTTGATGTGTTTCCGTTGTTTTTTGGGTGCGCTACCAACTCTATCGTTTAAAATATTTATCCAAAAGTCAGATATGCAAGAACAGGAATTTTCAGACACAGGCACTGCTACCAGGCATACGGGGTTTTACTAGAATCCAAAATAGATGGATAAGGTTGTTACCAAAGCCTGAGAGATATAAACCGGATTTTATTCCGAAAGCACACACGTATAACATATTTTTTAAAGTCAGAAACATCAATTATAATTTTCAGGGGGTTTACTAAAGTCTGAGACAGATGAACAGGATTTTTCCGAGGTAAAAAATGAGTGAACTGAACTTAATTTTCAGTCAGAGACGAATGAACAGGATTTTTTCAAAGTCATAAACGAGTAAACTGAACACATAGACATACAGATAAAAAGACACCAATAGACAGACAAAAAGATACACAGGGAGACATAAAAGCACTTTTAAGTACAATAAACTCAGTTAGTTGTTAAATTTTGAGTGTTTTAGTTGGTGACTGAGTATAAAGAATTTAATAAAAATAACTCTTGGGGTACAACAAACTCAACTACTGGGTAACTTTTTAGCTACCGGCCTCGTATAAAAAAAAATAAAAAAAGAAATTCACTTATGATATTTTTCAAAAACGAAATAAAAATGGTATACTTGTGCTACCCGTGATTTTTATTTACGAAAAACAATATTTGCAGTGACATTTTTTTAGGGAACGGATATTTCCAACTTTTTTCTAACATGGGAATTTTTACAACTTTTTTTTATCAGGTATTTAAATGACATTGCATACACTTGTAACAAAAAAATCGGTTAATATTTTTTGGAATATGAAGTGATAGTAAAATCACGCCTGGTATTATCAAAATCTTATCAGGTATTTCAAGAAAAAATTGATACTCGAGAGTGTCCTACGAAATTACCGGGTAGTGAAATCGTCTGCGCATGCGCATTTGACGGGTATTATTACAGAATCTTTGTTTAACATAGTTTTTGGAATTTTTTTATGCCGCTTGAAAAAAAGATTAAAAAATTTCCATGTACAAAAAAAGTTGAAGAGATTTATGTTTAAAAAAAAGTAAAAAAAAGGTCACTACAAATTTTGTTGTTCTAAAAAAATCACGAGTATTGTATTTGTACCGTATTCATTTCGTCTTTCAGTAATATCATAAGTGAATTTCTTTTTTCATTAGTTTTTTTATACGCAGTCGGTAACTAAAACACTCGGAATTTGCCCTCTAGCTGAGTTTGTTGTACTTAGAAAGTGCTTTCATTAATTTTTTATACTCAGTAACCAACTAAAACACTCAGAATTCACCAACTAAAGGTTTGTTTTACTTAAAAGTGCTTTTATGTCTGTCTGTCTTTGTGTCGTTTTCTCTGTCTGTCTGTTTCAGTTCACTTTTATCTGACTTTGGAAATAGTCCTGTTTCTACGTCTCAGACTTCAGTAACAATGTCTGAAAATTCCAATTGACATGTCTGACTTGTGACAAAGAAAAATCAGTGCTTTTTTCTAGTTTCGGAAAAAATCCTGTTCATACGTCTTAGACTTTAGTAAAAGACCTCTAAAATTCCAATTGACGCGAGAAGTATAAGGGATTGGAAAATACGTGCTGCTATACACGTCTGCTAGGGAGTCTGAAGTCCCTGAGCCCTGAGTTCAAGGTCACTGGAGAAAACCCAAAAATGTTTTTGTCAACAAAGACCTTGGAAAAACCCTAGTTACACAACATGTTTTTGTGAACAATATTGGGAAAACCTAATTTGTTTCTCAACAGGGAAAGACCTTGGGGAAAAATATACCTTCAATATGAGTCACCACTGAAGTACTATGTAACATGGGGAAAACCCAATTACTTAAATTGTTTGCTGGTTTTGGGAAAATCCAATTCACTTGGGCAATAGGTATTGTGATTGGATGAAATCGGGACTTTGGGGGGAAACCCATGACCTTCTGAAACGTACATATAAGGTGAGAAATCAATGATAATATTATCATTAGTTTAACAATACTCGACTGGTGGAGAATATTTAAGTGAATAAATTATGTCTGAGAAAAGAAATTTGGATTATAGTGATTCTATGGAGAGAGTAAATTTTTCTTTATTTTTAGTATGCTTAGTGAATATAAGTGGAAGAGAGACAGTCATATTAAAATATATATTTATAAATTTCATAGCTATTGAGTTATCAAGTAAATATCTAGTGGGGCTATATAATTTATAAACAAATTTCGTAATAAATTGTTCCAAGTATATATTAAAATGAACATCAAATCCCATTTCATGTCACACTTTTAAGCAACATTTCTTCGATAAAATTCCATTTTAACATGCTAACACTTTAACAAACTAAACGCTTGATCCCGTGGAATGTTAGCGACTTGCAGCATCAAGACGAATGTAATACGTTTTGAAGACTATGGGCGTTCAAAGACTTACTTTCACTTGAGATACCAATATAAGATGGCGTATTTAACACTATTGAAAAGAAATGATATTTTTTTTTAGGACGAGGGGAGGGAAGGATTGAAAAGAAATGATCAAGTATTTTTTTAAGAAAAGAAGTTATTCAATTTCATTGAGTTTAATATTAGAAATAGAATTATAGTCATGTGAGCTAAAACTTGAAACATATCAATGAGCTTTTTTGAAGTAGTAAGAAAATACTAGTTCTCTTTATTTGAGATCAAATATATACCACGTCAATGTTTTTCTTTCAGAAGAGTCCTGTTCATTTTGTTTGAGGACTTTTTTTTTATAGACCAATGTAAATTCATTAAGAACTACCAAGGTCACTAAAACATAGAAAATTAATCGTAGATTGTTAACAAACAAGAAAAAGAGACCTAATTTCCCACTAGGGGAGGGAAGATTCTCCGGTCTAAAAAACCTTCAAGGTTTCTTTTTTTATAATTTCCTTAAATAACATGGAACCGAACTCTAAATTAGAACCAGGTACCCCCAAAAATGTAAAATAAATGAGGGAAAGTAGTTGAGACACACTAGATTCCACAAGACCCATAGGGGGGGGGGCAAACTATTGGAACTACTAGTCCCTAAAGACTATTACACGTACCTGAGTCTTGTGCAACACTATAGTAGGGGGAGGGGGGGGTCTTTTTTTAACTTCATTTAAATAACATGGAGCAAAACTCTAAATTATAACCATGTAGATTTAAAATGTACTTCTTTATTTCGAAGAGACAAGAAAAACATTTTTTTAGCTTTGTATCCTACTCTGCTATAATAACTCAGCCTCAGGCCCACAAAAATGTAAAAAAAAATAAGGAAAAGGAGGGTCCACGAGACTCATAGGGGGCTGTTTCTTTACTTATGCAAATATTTTCTTCGAGATATCTTTATCTTCTCTCTCTCTCTTTTTTCTGTAAGCCTCTAGAAATTAAAACTGAGACTGTTTTTTTTCAGGATTGAAAAGACTATATATATATATATATATATATATATATATATATATATATATATATATATATATATATATATATATATATATTATGTGAAAGGCTATATATATATTTGAAAAGGCTATATATATATTTGTAGCAAATATTTTGATTTTGCTATTTTTTTTTCTAGACCGATGCCAAAGAGAGACCATCAAAAAGACCAAAAAAGATAAGAATTATTGAATTGAAAGAGGTTCCACGAGCAGTCAATCGGAGGGAAAATGAAGAAGAGAATCAGTCGCCAGGACAAGTCAATCCTTCTGTTATGGATAGTTTTTCGAGACTTATGGACTCTATTCCTATTCCTTGGCTGACAGAATAACTCGTGATTACAAACGTGGACTCTTCACAAGCTACGACCAGCTCTTCTATCAAAAATGTAAGAGAATTTAATTTATCCTCTCTCTCTCTCTTTCATGTGCGTGTTTGTACACAAGCCTCTTATTATACATTTGTTTTTTAAATAGGATTAGTAAAAGATATAATAATAATAATAATAGGGGAATTTAATAAATATATGTTTGTGTATGATAAGACCTCCCTCCATTCTTGTACAAAAAAACTAAAACTACAAGAAACAATTGTTTGTTAGCATTCCATGACATAAGAAATTTTTTCTCAGGATTAAAAGGACATTACACATTTGTGTCAAATAATTTGATTTTACTATTATTTTCTAGACCGATGCTAAGAAGAGGCGATCAAATAGACCAACAAATATAAGTATTGTTGAACTGAAAGAGATTCAATGTACAGTCAATCGGAAAGAAAATGAAGAAGAAAATCAGTCACCAGGAAGTGTTGATCCTTCTGTTATGGACAGTTTATTGACTCTGATTGACTCTATCCCTAGTCTTAAGAAACCCATGTCACACGAAATACATTCAGTGGAAGACAAAGATGAAAGCCAGTCTCCCGGTCATGTTGATTGTACAGTTATGGACACACTTTTGAATATAGTGGAAACCATCCCTAGTCCTCAGATGACACAAGATCTCCCGACAACAAACATGGACTCTCCACAAGCTATGATCAGCTCTTCTAACGAAAACGTAAGAAAATTAAATTAATCCTCTCTCTCTCTCTCTCTTTCATGTGTACGTTTGAACATAAGCCTCTTATTATACTTTTGTTGCTTAAATAGAATTAGTACAAATTGTATTTAAAAAAGGGGGAGGGGGGAATGTGCGTGTGTGTATGTGTATGATAAGCCCAACCCCCAACCCCCTCCCCCCGCCCCCCAAAAAAAATCAATTCAGAGAAAGAATTAATTTAACCTCTCTCTCTCAATTACAATTGTATAGTGTGTGTAAGTGTGTATTTGAAGAGATATCCAGTCAAAGGGAAAAACTAAATTAATTTCTTTTAGTTTCCGGGGAATGTGAAAAAATGAACTACCTTCAATGGTTCAGAATTAGAAAGAACCCAAGAAAATATCCCATTTGACAGGACCAAATGTCAGAAGAGGATATTAGTGAAGGTATGTCGCTAAATATTCCCCCTGATTTTCAGTTTACTATGGAAGAGCTTAATAAGCTTGTGGAAATCGTTGATAGTGATGTTTCTGGGGACAATGTTAATGCTGTTAGTGATACGATCCCTGTGCAAAATGGTGCAGGGTTTGAAAACACTTTCACGTCCCCAGAACGTGTATTACGTGAATTTAGTCCGTTAGAATCTGCTCTAAGTCATATTGAAACACACAGGGTAGTTTTCAATCCCCCCCGAGGAGAGTTTAACTGACAGAGGTATTATTTTAATCGACCCTGTTGAAACTCTATACATACATCGACAAAATTCGAGCACTTATTGAGACTCAGATGCAGAACTGGGGCGGAAGAGATGGTATTAAAGCTTCAATTAGTCAAAAGGTATATTTACACAAGGTACAGTCAGCTAATATTATTCATTTTTATTCTTGAACTGGGGATCATAAATTTTACCCTGGTTTAAATAATTTTGAAGATAATTTATTCAGTTGGGTGAATAAATCAATAACAACATTTGATATATTTAATCAGAGTGGTAGCGGGTCCACGATTTTATTTATAGAGCATCTGGGTCTGAAACTCTGTAAATTAAAAAAAACAATTTACTTTAAGAGGGGCGGATGGACACCGACGAATAAAATGTCATCCAGATTTGTCGGCTACAAGGGGAGTTCAGGGTTTAAGATTTGATGCAGGTTTGAAATGTTTTAAATATGCATTTTTAGCTGCTGCACATAAACCTCTTGCAGCGGAAGCTACCATGAAAAAACTGGACGAATTTGCGCAAAAGGGTGGAGAAAATTTCCCAAAAGTAAATTTTGATTGTTTGGAGGGCAAGTATCCGGTGTCCTTAAAAGAAATAACTATATTTGAAAAAGAAAATGAAAATATTGGGTTGGGGGTAGTGATTCTTCAATATGAAACAGAATTTCTGGATGGGGGGAAGAAACCAAATAAAAAAGGAGTTTTGTATTCAGTTAGGACACCGGCAGTAGATACTATAAAAAATTTGGTTTGGATCATATATGAGCCTGCCAAAGATATAAATTCATATGGTCATTTTTTCCCCATTACTGTAGTTAGTAGATTGTTATCTCAGGGTGTTCACAAAGGGGAACGACATTACTGTCCCATGTGTCTTTCCCCATTTCAAACTGAGAAAACATTCAATGATCATATGAAATATTGTAAAATTCATGACAATCAAAGAGTAGAAATGTCGGCAGGAGACAAAGCAATTTCACAATATAAAAACTTTCGAAATTCCCTATTAAAGAGTTATAAGGTGGCTTTAGATTGTGAAGCAAGATAGCTGGATGTATCTGACTTATCAAAGTCAAGTATAGTCAAAGAACATACACTTGTAGCCGTGTCATATGCACATGCTCAGCGAGACCCCAACAACAACAAAATGAAACTGGTAGTTTTTTGAGACTATGGGAGAGGAGGGTAACATGGAAAAAACACTTGTAGCATTAATCAAAACAGCGAATAAGTCTGTATCAAGATTGCGTCATACCAACTATCCCATGTCACTAACAGATGAGGAAGAATGTGCCTTAGAAATAGGATCGATTTGTTGGGTTTGTAGGGGTGCTCTTGCCGAGAATGATAAAGTACGAGATCACAATCATCCTATTGATGCTAATTCCACAGGGAGAAGTAACTTTCGGGGGTGGGCTCATAATAATTGTAATTTAAAAATTAAACAACAACTTTCTTCCGGTTTTTATACACAATTCCAACTATGATCTGAAGTTTGTGCTACCAGCAATGGCACAACTTCAAAGAAATGGAGTTATAGATGATGCATGGGTGGAAGACAGCTTTTCCTACAAAATCATACCTAAGTCATCGGAAAAATTGCTTGTTTTGGAATTTATGTGGAAATATGTTGAAGACGGCGTTGAGTAAACGAATAAAATTCGCTTTTTAGATTCCTTCAGCTTTTTCCCAAAACCTTTGAGTGAATTGATTCAAGTACAGAAAAACGATGATGGCTGCAACGCTTTCCCCCTTCTCAAACAAAAATTTCCAAATGCCTCCCATGATTTGTTAACGGTCAAGGGAGTTTACGCCTAGACTGATTTGAAGTCCATGTCAAGATTTGCCGAGGAGAAAATTCCCTTAATTAAATGGTTTTACGACAGTCTGCACGATCGCAAGTGCACCCCTGATGAACACAACTTTGCCAAAAAGGTGTGGGCAGAAGGAGGGTGCAAAAATGGATTTGACTACTGCAAATTGTATTTGTCAAGTGAGGTGCTAACTCTGTTGGATATTGTCTGTAAAAATACGGACCAAATTTATAAGGAATTTAATCTTGATCTAGGGTATTATTTTTCCAGTCCACGTATGGTAATGGACCTCTTCCTTAAAATTAGTCGGGAAAAATTGGACTCATCACCGACATTAATCAACACTTGTTTATTGAGAGATCAATGAGAGGTGGCTACGTTTTCCATGGGAATCGTATCTTGGAAACTGATGGAGAGAAGACAGGAGAAAAGTCAGATGCAGTTTTCCTTGATATGAATTCCCTACACCCCTCGGCTATATCTCATTATGCTCTACCTTGCGGTAACTATAAGTGGCTCAATGATCCTTTTACCTCCAATTTCCCCAACAGTGCCAGTGTTGAGGAGAATGGGCCGGTGGGATGGTTTTTTGAAATTGATGGGGAGATACCAGTGGAGCTTCATGATACGGTAAAAGATTTTGTTTTTCAATGCATTAATAGATCTGTGTCTAGGGACTCTTTGAGTCCTCGCAACAGATCTTTGGTGGAGGAGGAGAGAATGCATTGGTCACCTTCAAAACAAAAACTTTTTGCCGATCTCCTGCCGAATAAAAATATTGTAGTACACCACCTAGCATTGAAATGGATGTGTAACAATGGTTTCAAAGTCACAAAGATCCATAGAGCCCTCCAATTCAGTCAAAAATCTTATTTGAAAACGTTTTTTGACACTTTTGTCAAGAAACGTTCTGAAGCAAAAACAAAGGTCGAAAAAGAAATCTATAAACTCATTTTAAATTCGGCCTTTGGTAAAATGTGTGAAAGTATTTGCAATAGGGCTCGTTGTGACATTGTAACCGATCCCGACCAATGTGTTCGAATAATTACCAATCCAAAATAAACTCCTTTACAATCGTTACTTCAGACTCGGTACTACTGAATAGAAAAAAAAAGAAAAAAAGTATTGAAAAAAAATGCTGCTGCAAGCAGTGCCATATTAGAAAATTCAAAAAAACTCATGTTAGAATTCTACTACAATGTAGCTAGAGTATAATGGCCGAGGAAGGAACAAGTACAGGTCTGGTACGGGGATACAGATTCTCTATTGTTAAGTCAAAACAGAAAACCTACTTGACGATTTGGCTAACGGCGAAATCATCAGTTCTCGGATGGACTATACAAACTGGAATGGGGAAGTCTATCCGGAACTAGTCAGACGTCAAACTCTAAACCAACTTTTATTTTTAAAGTCGAAAACCGAAAGTAACTTGATTTCTCGGGGTTTGTTTGTAAGTCCGAACGTTTATTTTATGCAAAGACACACCGAGGAAATAAGAAAATATTGCAAGGGAGTTCCCACGCACTATGTGGAAAAGAATTTTGACATGGACGTCTATAGGAATTGTATTGTTGAAAATTCAATTCCACGAGCAAAACTGTTGGCGATTCGCTCGTTAAAATATAAAAATGTTACTGTAAACGTTGAAAAGATTGCCATGAGTACCATTTCTGACAAGGTTTATGTTTGTAGAGATGGTGTAAGTACCCTTCCCCTTGGACACTACTTAACATCCGACCGAGACGAGTGTGTTTATCATAGGGAAAGTCTCGGTGTGAGTAAACTTATTTAAAAATTCCTAAAACCTTGGGGGGCCTCGCGGCCCACGTCTGGGGGGGGGGGCCTTCGGCCGCCCGGCCAGTCACCAGTGGGAGGGGGGCCTTCGGCCGGGGGGGGCGCTATCGGTAGCATCTTTTAATGATTTAGAGCAGATTTATTTTTTCCCAGTGTTGTATTATTAAAAGTTTTTATTTCTTTTTATACATGTACACAAATTTACTAGTTTTCATTGTACAATGTAAAAAAAAAATTTTTGAATTTCTAATGTTTTTTTGTATCAACTGTTTAATATAGTAAACACTTTGATTTTACTTCAGTTCTTGTTGTTCATTTAATAGAGTTAGATACAAGTAGCAGATAAACATAGATTATATATCAGTTGATAACCCCTTTCAGAGATTTTCTCTGTGGGCGATCAATAAGTGGGAAAACAAAACTTTTGATGAAAATAATTCAGAATCGCGGTAAAATGTTGGCAGATGGAGATCATCAAACTATCATAAAAAAATATATACTATTGCTATAGTGTTTGGCAACAATCATATGATAGAATAAGGACTATTGAACCTCAAATAAAATTTACCGAGGGATCGGATGTTGTGTTCAATTCAATTGAACCAAATTCTTCGCTTATTATTGACGATTTAGCCGAATCAATAGAGCAATGGTCTGAGGAAATGATCCAATTGTTTACAGTACGTTCTCATCATGAAATAATTTCCGTCACCATAGTTCTACACAATTTTTTTCATCAGAGTAAATGTATGCAAACTCTTGCATTGAACTGTACTCATTACATTGTGTACAAAGTTGTTCGTGACTCAAGTTTCCTCATAGCTTTAAACAAACAAATTTATCTGGGTCAACCTAAAGTCATGCTTTCAGCTTACAATTAGGGTAAAAGTAAACCTTAGGGATACATTGTAATTGACCTTAATCAAAACACACCTGAAGAACTATGTGTTATTAGTAATATATTTGATCGTGAGATAACAGTATATCTGCCGGTGAGTGATAGGAAAAGATATTAGTTGAAATTATGACGTTGAAGAAGCTACATCACAATAAACACTTGTTCTCTGTTTTGACTAGTTCAAAACCACGGCTTAGGAAAGTCATATTGTACAATGTAGATCGAGAGTTTATTAAACTCATTTCCGAGCTGTGTTTATATTTAATTGTAGGCAATGTTCAACTACCAGATGCTATTAAGAAACAGACTAGAAAACATCAACCCATTTTTCGTGCACGGTCCAAGAGAAAGACCAGTCAAGAATAGAAAAGAAAACATTTAGTTAAGGCAGGGGAAGGTTTTTTCACAGTTTTATTGCCAATTATTGCCGGTCTTGTTAGCAATCTTCTTCTTTCTCCGTCTCAATCGTAACTCTATTGCAAAAAAAAAAATATGACGAAACCCTATAAATTGACTGCAATTGATGAAGCTCTATCTCCACTGCAAACTTTTGCGGGTAATCTCACAGATTTCCTTAATGCTAATAGCATACCTGACGATCAGAAACTTAATTTTTCAAACGGCACTTCGTCGTGTTGACAAGCAGAAACCATATCAAATTAAACCCATTAGTGTTGTGAATGTTGCACATAAGATAAAAGAGGCAAATATTACACAATCATCTGCATCAACATAACTACTGCCACTCGAAGACCACATATCAAGAATATTAGATCTATTACCAGTTTCCTATCGGGAACAGGGCAAAGGATTGTTAAACTATTTGAATGGAAGCAGTGATATTCAAATTGATGCTACAAATCATAAAATAACCCTAGGTAGCAACACTTACAATCTCATTGATCTAATAACTGATTTTGTCTCAAATCGCAAGAAAACTATCCATTGACACAAATCTTTTGAAATATTTACACACATCAAACCTTCCCAAAGCACTTGTAATCAACAGAAAAATTTTAAAAGCTTTGATATCATTCAATAATGAAAAGGATGAGGAGGATGAGGATTCTGAAAAAGATGATTTCAAGACTCTAATGCTAACAAGTACACCTAAATCCAATTACAAAAGCAGCATCAATGATTCAACTTTAGCCAGTAGAAAAAAGCATCTTTCCCCGACAACTGCCAACACCACTGTTAGTATACAAAAGGTTAGCGGTGGTGATACACATTTACATGCAAAATGGATGAAACTCTAAATCATACTTATGCAAATGTTGGTGAGATTGGGATTCTTAGTGCTCCCAGTACACTTGCTCAAGTCTCCAATGTTCAACAGAGTGTAGCAAAAGAATATCTTTAAAATGAACCTAGCTACACACTTCATTGAAATCGCAGACTTCGCACAAATCAATATCGGAAAACAGGCATTCTACCCTCTACAAATCATGCAAGCTGATCTTATGACTTTGGATGAATGGCAACGCCAAAACAATAAACCATACAAGCGCATTCTATTTGCAATTAGTATTTTTAGTCGCTCCTCCTGTGCCATTCCCCTGAAATCTAAGTGTGGAGAGGAGATTCCAATTGCTCTAGAAACAATACTTGATCGAGATTCCTATAAAAAATACAAACAGACCGAGGAAATGAATTTGTCAATCCACATGTGAAGAAAATTCTACTAAAATATTATACACAGTTATATCATAGTCACAGTCCAATCAAGGCTGCATTGGCTTAACAACTGATTAGAACCAATCGCCTTCTCATTTCTAGATATTGTACATTCAAAAACACTGCTGTCATTATTCATGATTTGGATAAAATTATGCAAATTTACAATCAACGTCCTCATCGTTCCCTGTCCAATCTTAGTCCTTTTGAAGCTCATCACAATGATAACAATACACTTGACATTTTCGTCAAATAATATGCATCTAACAATGAAAATGGAATAAAAAGCAAATTGATTGTGGGTGATAGGGTTCGAATCAATCGGTCAAGTAATATTTTTGAAAAAGGGAATTACCTATGGTCTACTGAACTTATTAAAGTGTCAAAAGTTCTAGATACTAGTCCCGTGACCTATCGACTACGCGATAGCAAAGATGATGAGATTTTGGGGGGATTTTATGACTGTGAATTGCAAAAAGTTAAAGATAGTGGTATTTTTCAAATTAGAAAAAGTATTAAAAACTCGAACGCGGGGTGGTAAGAAACAGTTGTTGGTTCGCTGGCTTGGGTACAACTGTGAATTTGATTCTTGGATAGGTGTTGAAGACTTACACAATGTCCCATGATTTCTATGTGACATTCATGTCCAATGTTTCCAATCCTCTCTATGGTGATTCGAATAGAACAAGTGATTTTTGGACCAAATTTTAACCTACCATTAGATTTCAAGGTATATATGAAGTTTCTCTCGTAGATTGTATTATCAAGAATGCATATGATGTTCTAAGAAAAGATATCTCATATGATATTATAATAAGACCCTTTGACTTCGGTGATGAAAGTGCAGTAGCAACATTTGACTCTATTGATTACCCTATTTCTACCATCCCCTACAGGGAATACAATAATATGCATGAGCTGTGTCGAGTTATCAACAAAAAAATTGCAAGTAAAAAGAAGGTGGTTTCACTTTTAATTATTCGACGGAACAAAGGAGAATTTATATTACCAATCCATTTGATAATGAAAGAATTTTCCTCAATGAGAATTAACGTGAGGTTCTCGGTTTTAAAAACCGTATTATTAAGACAGAAAATTTCAGTGGTAGTGACCATGCTATCTATGCAGGCTATGCACCCAGCTTCTCCTCGAAGAGTTGTATATTCATCTACGGTTTATTTCTGAAATCGTCCAGAGCTGGTTAGTCCAAGGTCCCCCTTTTACCTGTTCTAGAAAGAAAAGTACAGAAATTCATATCCATTACTGAAATATGAGAAACGTCCAGTATAATGTGGTAAACACTTCGTATTTGGAACTCGGTAAGTTAGCAATAACAACTGAACTCAGTGATGTCTCAACTCTAACAAGGTTCTTATGTATAATTACGTGTCATTTTTGACCTGGCACTCAAGATAAATAGTATAAGAATCCCATTTGTTTGTCCTGACATTAATTGTTATGCTGCTGCTCTGAGTCCTCATCAAATAGGTCATGGATTGGATTACTACAAGGGACGTACTACGATGTCTGGCTGTGGTCTTGGTAGTTGGTTTGATAGGCTATTTTGTTCTGCACTACCCATTGTCAAGAAATATATTGTTCCAGCTGCAACAAATTTTGCTGGCTCAACACTACAAGATTGGAGTTTGGGTAAAAATTTCAAGGACAGTCTTAAGGAAAATCTTAGATCTTCAGCAACAGCTGTTAGCGAACAATTAAAATCTCAACAAAATCGGAAAGGTTTAAAAAGGATGCGTGATAGTCATTCACTCATCAGTCTCCATACAGGTGAGAAGCGTAAGCCATCAACAACAACAATTTTGAAAAGAAAAAGCATCAAGAAAAAGAAGAAGACAAATATGGTTAGATCAAAACAAGATTTTTTCTCATAAGATGACTTATTTCCCTCATAAAGAATCACAATCATCGATTACTTCATCATTAAATCTATTGAATGCTGAAATTGTTCATTTAAGTGTCAACCATGTTTACTATGAACAATTACACCCTCAGCAACCCCTATCCGAAAATACACAGTCTCAAATATTTTCTAATGAAGGTTATTTCATTAATTTGTCATCCAAATTTTTTTATTTAAATGTTGTGGTGAAGAAAAAGTCTCACAATCAAACTCCTAGTGCTTTTGCTGGTCTCTCCTATGAAAACTGTATTCTACAAAACTTGCTCAGACAAATTAAAATATACATTAATGGAACATTGGTGAGCAATAGCAATACTTTCTCAAAATATGCAAGCTGTAGACAATTTATGTTGATGACACCAAAATAATACAAAAAATTGACAGGTCAAGCAGTGGGCTATGAATATAGATTAAATGTCGACACTGATGGTGAGCTGACTAAAGCAGTGACCAATGAGTATCATTTGGTTGGTAAATTAAATAATGAAATATTTAATATTTCCCAATGGTTACCACCCAACGTTAAGATTGACATAAAGTTACAACTTGCTCCAGGTAATTTCATTTTGTCAAAAACAATTGTTGGAGCACCTGATGCAACGGTCAATCTCACTTCAGCAGTACTTCATGTGCGAAAACAACAGGTCATGAGCTCTGTTGCATTGGCAGTGGAAACACCGAGAGCCAATGGTGACAACACCAAACTACTCGTTCCTCATAGAGTTACGAATCAATATCATATTGCTACAGGTTCTCGTAGTTATACTGATTCATCATTTATCAGTGGAGAAATCCCCTCGAAACTCGCATTGGCCTTTTTAAAGAGTGCTAGCACCGTTGGGTCCTGGACCCAACGGTGCCATCCCCTCATGATTTAAATTTTTTTGGTTTGTCCAGTCTTGTGTGTAAAGTGAATGGAGTTCCTTTGTAAAATTTATCATTTGATAACAAATCCTATTGAACTCTATGAATTAACAATACAATCACTAGATCATGATTCGAAACTATTTGAAAATGGAATAACTGATTCAATGTTTTCAAAAACCCATGGTGTAATTATTTTAGACTTGTCTGGCACCCAGGATTTGACTTTTGTTAGAACAGGGAATGTCCGTTTAGATTGCACATTCGCCGATGCCTTGACTGAAAGCATTACGTTAATATCACTATGTCAATTTGAAACCTATTGGGAGATCACTACCGATGGTAGTGTTCTACTAGACTTGGCAGCATGAACACGAATCAAATAATTGATGTATTTAACTTGGATCCATTCATGTTCAAATACAAATCCTATTGTCTATCCTTGGATTTCTTTGACAAAACTCAAGGTGATATTCCTACCATTATCACTGTTAATAGCATTTCATCAAATATCAGATATACTGGATATTGGTTGTACATCTTTAATACAATAAAGACTATTGAATTGTTTATTCCTCTCAGATTAACATATACATTCTATGGCGACCATATTAAAGCATATATTGAAAGTAGTGGGAAACTCATTATTCAAAACCGGAAGAGTGCTGGATATATCGACTAAAAGCTGTGGTTTTCATGCGCTACTATATTTCGTTTTCAGATGTCGTGGCTATACTTACAAGCAGTTTCTCAACATTTACGTAGACAACCCACGTCTGAACGACTTTGTGGTGGAAAATATGCTCTCAGAACTGTATAATATTGATTTTAGTGCCCTACGAGTAAAGTGTTTTAAAAATGTATGTAAATTTGTTTATTGATAAAACATATATATACATAACAAAAAGTGTTTTTTTTTCGTTTAGATTTCTTCCTCTTCTACATGTAGATGATCATCATTGTCGACGACAACTAGTGGTGGTAGATCATTTACATTCACTTTGTATTGATCAAGTAGGGACAAGTCAGGATCACATTTAGTACAATACAATGTAGTTTCACTCTTATCGTATCTCTTTGTGTAGTCAATGATACTTTTTTCATTTTTATTGTAAAATTCACGTGTTTCAATTTGTGTATTTGATGCAATGTCACAAACAGAATTCTCAAATGAAGAATCACTCTCCATAACTGCCAAATAAAAATCCCTAGGTTTATAATCATAACATCCAGTATCTTCACAATGATGTCGTAGAAACCACACTCTTGTTATTTTGACACTTGAAGCGTGGTCCAAATTCTTCTTCCCAATATAATTTAAATCCACGACGATACCAGCCTCTCATGAATAAACCAAATGATCGTTTCGAATTTTTTTTAATCATACCAGGACAGGTATTTTCCCACTGATTACATTTTTCGTAGAGACAGTTTGAACATAAGAATCCTCTGACATGAGAATCACAAACGTCTTCAAGGCATGAATTACAATGTTTAATTTTAGTGGCATATACTCGGTGAAGTTTACAGGGATTGCAAAACCTATAGTTTTCAACATATTTACTGACAGAAGTTCAATTCTCACAGGACGACCAACTGCCTAATGTGTATAAACATAGAGGATATAGGTAATACATTTTCTTCACTATTGACACACAAACTGTAGATCACAAACAAATTCAACTGCTAGAAAGAGAGTTCTTCTTTCTTTTACATTGATTACTTAATTCAGATATCCTAGAGACAGAATGGGAGGGGGAGTAAATAAGTGACGGTACTCTTTAAACAGGTTTTAGTGGGATTTAGTTCCCGTTCTATTCGCTTCTTTGGATTGTGGGATCTCATATTTTCCATACAAACTGTTACTATTGTTTTTTTTGGGAAATCTATGTAAAGTTCAAAAAAAAATCTACAAGACTATTTTGTTTGGTTTCAATTAGTATGTAAATAAATTGATTTAATGCACTGGTATCACGATGTAAAACCACCATACAATAATCCAAGATTGGAGAGTCCCATTTCATGATGTCATCAACCATTCTTTTACTGAAGATTCTCCTCTGCACCGACAATTTCTTAAACTGATCATTTAGATTTAAACATTTTTCCAAAGTGACAAGGTTCTGCATAATTGTTTCTTTCTCAAATGCATTCATTTTTTTTACTCTTGATGTTTACACTGCTGAATACATACTAACTAGCAAATATTGAATAAAGAAAATAGTCTGTTTCAAATACTCTATCATCACCTATTGGTTCTTCTGGAAAAGATTAAACCACTCTCAAAAATGTTTAACTACAAAAAAAAAGAAAATGATCATCAATATATTTATTCAACAAATTTATATATAAAACAATATTATGGCTTTTTCAATAAATGACTCAGTCCATTTTTCTCTATATGCTCAACAAGTGTATTCAAGTCTGCTTTTAAGGTAGCTATATTCATTATATTCGCATTGGCCACAAAACGTAACTGTCCATCCATCTTCAATTGACTCAGATATATTACATATCTACTAAACATCTCATCCCACACGAAAGTTAATTTGCTCCCTGGTGCTATTTCTAGTGCAACTTTTGCAGCTCTTATCTTCACTTCATCACTATTCTCTTCCTCCTGTCTCTTAATGTTCAATACAGTGAAATTACTCATTTTTGTAATATTCCAAAGAAAACAAATAATATTCACAATAAAACTATCGAACAAAATCCAATTCAGAACTGTGACACTAACTAACTCTTTCCCACTTTATATAGAGTATTTTCCAAGGCTATGGGGTTTTTCACCAAATCCTGTTGACAAATCAGTTAAGTAACTAGGTTTTCCCTTGTTGAGAAACTAATTAGGTTTTCCCAAAATTGTTCACAAAAACAAAAATTTCTGGGTTTTCCCCCGTGACCTTGACCTCAGGGCTCAGGGACTTCGGACTCCCTAGCAAACGTGTTTAGCGGCACGTATTTTCCAAACCCATATACTACTGGCGCGTCTCTGACTTTTGAATTAAAAAGATATTTTATGTGTGTGTGATCTTAGATAAAAGTCTGGTTCATCTCTCTCAGATTTTGTTAAAACAAAACCTTATCCACCTATTTCAGGCTCCAGCACACCCCCCTGTGAGCCTGGTAGTAGTGCCTGTGTCTAAAAATTCCTGTTCTTGCCTCTGACTTTTGAGTAAACATTCTAAATGATGAAGTTGCTAGCGTATCCTAAAAATAATGGAAACATAAAAAAATAATGCGATTTAATATTTTTATTGAAAATACTATAAATAATTTTATAGTATGTACAATATTACATACTATTAATATCGTCATAAAAAATTTGAAAGTTTCGTATCCGTTCCAAAAATAATTTATCAACTTTTGTCTTGACATGGCACTTGCTTCAGTTCGCGGTTTACACGCTTTTTAACGTAGTTTTACCTACTAGCTCATAACACTTTTCATCATTGTTATTATTCTGTTGAATGATGGTATCTGTTGGTAAACTAGCAATGGTACTACTAACGTTCATTGATGCTTTCCCTTTAATTGAATTGTCTTTAATTTCGTTGGTGATATTATCTGCCAATGCCATTTTTATTTTACTTGCGATTTCACTGTTTATTGCCACATTATTTTTACACGCGTAGAAGTTCCGGCACAGATATTAAACGTTTTTTTGTTTTAACTATATGCAAAGGCATTTAAAGACTTAAAAAAAATTTGAAGAAATTTATAAATTCCAAAAAAAAAACATAAAATAAAGACTCTAGAGTTGACACATCCCACAAGAGCCGTGGGGATATACAAGGATTTGATAGAATTGTTGGTCGTATGAAGTTTACATAGGGTACATTTGATTGTTCTTGTGCTCTTTTTAAGAGTCAAAAGTAAAATGAGGGCAACCAGCCCCCACTCCTATTGTTTTCAAAAAATATTCCACCAAAATTTTAGACATGTATTTTCTTCAGTGTTGTTAAAAGATCCAGTAATCATGCCTTTGTGGATGTCAATCCCTAACAGACCCCAGGGTAGGGGTTGTAAGTTAGGCAATTCGTTCACTATTCATGTATAATATATATTATTGAGCATGTTTGACCTTTAATTTTCAAATACACAAAGGGCCTACAGGAGAGCGTTTCAAAGAAATGTTTGAAACTTTTAAAGGAGCTAATTGGATTCAAAAGTAAAAGCTCCGGTACCGTTTTTAAGAGTAAAAAGAGTCTGGAGGGCAAGTACTCCTCCTCTCAAGCCCATTCGTTTTCTAAAAACACCCAGTCGAAATTTCAGTCTAGTTGAATGGTCCAGCAACTGTCTCTAATGATTTTGGATACGTCACTCCCAACAATTATGCAGTTGGTCCATTATGCTTTAAAACTAAATGTTGCTTTAAAACTAAATACAAAGGCACCCTGCGTATGGTTGCCTATAATTAACCTCAGTTGTACAACAGCTTACAACTTAAATAAACCAGAGTGTAAGTGTATCCAGGTTGTCAAAAAGCAAAGATATTTTTTGGGAATGACATTAAGTTTTATTTTTAGGTAAACCTGGGGAGATATTAAATTAGACAATACTATTTTGCATCCGGATTAAATACCGTTGACAAAGATTCTCCAGCATTAAAATAGGAGGAAAAACATGGATTCTTCTCGAAAAAAAAAGGATCTAAATTTTTCCATGAAAAAGGTTATGTTAGTAAAACCGAACATAAATAAACTTAAAATATTTTTTCCACAAAACACCTTTTTCAAAGAAATGTAAAGAACTCTGGCAAGCTTAAAACTACCACAAATCGCCATCAATAAATAAATGAAACTCCAAATCAACAGAAATTACAACAAATGACCGAGTCAAAAAAACGAACAAAAATTATCATGAGTAGGGTTGAATACCATGATGTCATCTCAAGACCAGAACATAATTTGCACTTTACTGAAAACAAAATAAATTTTAAATGGTCTCTCTGTTTTTACTTTAATAAATGAGAAATCGTTAAAACTTTAAGGAATAAATGTCTGTGTATGTATATTAAACTGACAATCCACAATTAATTTTTTTTTTCTTTTCTTAAGTAAAGTGCATATTATATTTTGGTCTTGAGAAGCCACGGAGGTTCATTATAATGGCTGTCCGTTTTGAGTTTCATTCATTTATTCCTGGTGATTTGTGGTAGTTCAAAGCTTGGGAGAAATTTTACTTTATTTCTGCTCATTTTTGGCTTAATGGAGTTCCTTAATTTTCTTTCAAAAACTTATTTTGTGAAAAAAAAACTTTTAAAATTTATTATTGAAAATTCCTTTGGCTATTCCTCTGTTCAAAGGAGTTGATATGGATAATAAGAACAAATACCGTCCGATATCTGTATTTCCAGTGATTTTTCATGTTTTTGAACAACCAATTTATTGACAATTCAAAGTTTAGTTTGAAAAAAAAAATTTTTTTATTATAGTTAATGTGATATTAGAAATAATGTTGCAACGGAACATGCTTTATTTATTTGTTACAACGTCAATTAAACTCCTCATTAATTATAAAATAACAATATTCATGTAATGGGAGAAGGAAAAATTACAATCTTTGAGTTGAAGAAACTGAGTTTGAAGATGAAAGTATAAAACCGACAAGTATTGTTAAATATATCAGTATCAGGGTAAATGAATGCTTTAGTTGTATACACCAGATTACGTGAATAAGTACAAAAATAGCTCAAAAAGGTTTAGTTCTGTGGATATTATTGGTTAAAAGATTATTGAAGTGTTGCAATTTTCTCTTATTCATCCATGTTTGTTGCATTGTGTCGTCACCATCAACGTTCACTAGTAATTCATACCCACTGCATGTGGTACAAATGAAGGCAGTGGGAGTTCTGACGAATGAATTGTCAGAGTTGTGTAGTATAATGGTATATTCAACTAAAAATCTACCATTTTTAGTTTTGGTTAACTTGCATGTAAACTTTCTTATGTACAAACTCTTCTAATTAGTCATCCTTCTGTTTTTATTGTTTTTGCACTTTTATAGGAAAGGGGATCACAGTTTCTAAAAGAAAAATTGAGAAAAAGGATCTAAAAGAAAAAAGAAACAATTCTAGTTGCGGTCCATCAGGTTATTATACTTTTGGCCTAAAGGTAAGCCTTTTTTTTAGTAGAAGATAATTGATTTGTGTATATTAAATCATTTTTGGACTCTAAACAATGTAAATAGGCTACATTTCAGCCCATGGGCCACATTTGGCCCTAGAAAACTTTAAACTGAGTCTAAGAGCGTTTGTATAAACCCAATCATAAACCCAAGACATGTGTTTTAGTGATAGGCTATTGTCTTTTCTAATTTTCTGACCATTTGACCTTCTTGTTTTGGATTTCACTTTTTTCTAATTACTATTTGATATATGTTTCTGGTTTGTAATGTTTTGCTCCAGTTTGGATGAAGTTGAGCGTCTCTGGTAATACTGGCTGAAATGTTTTACTTCCCTAAAATCTTTGTAATTTTGAAACAACCAAGAAAAGCTTAGAAATTTTTTACATATGAATAAACCTAAAATGAGTCCAGGCAAAAAAAATTCGTTGGATAAATTTTATTAAAAAAAGAAAAGAAAAACTGCTATCGCCAAACCCTTCAAAAGTTAGTTTGTTTGCTTTTACATAAGATTCTAATACTTCAGATATACCCTTTTGTTTTGGGCTCAAATATCATTGCTGAAACATTGCAGCAACTAGATTTGATATTTTCCCATTTATAATTACTATTCGACATATGTTTCTGGTTTGTAATTTTTTGCTTCAGTTTGGATGAAGTTGGGCGTCTTTGGGAAACCGTGAATCATAGTCCTTCTTCATTATTGAAGAAAACAGTACCCCTCAGAAGTACAGAATCCCTTTTATTTAAACTAAAATTGTTGAATAACACTACCAGATTTAAGCTTCTATTAGAAATATTGGCCCTAGAAGTCTAGAAGAGACTTTCAGCAGAAGTAAAAGATAAGAAGACCCTCGATGAATTCCTTGTGTATTTTCAATGTATATGATATAACCAATATTTTAGGGACAGACTGATTGATTTTGGAATGAGTTTATGCTTGTTTGTTGTTAAATGAGATTTTAATTCATATCTCTTGTGAGTGGGTGAGTGTTGGTATAGGTCAGGTATTGTGATGAGTTGTGGATTGTGGGTATAAGATTGATTGAGTTACCTATAAGTATGTTAATTTAGAATTTGTTCGTGAGTTGTTTATTTTAGCAGGGGGGGGGGGGTAAGAGTAGCAGATTTTTTCTGAGGAAGTGCAATAACAGTTTTTTTGTAATTTTTTGGGTCGTCCCAAATACGCTGGTTTGTGTTTGGACTTTTTGTACATGTAATTTGGCAATGTTTATTTTTGTCTTTTTTGGATTATATTGAAATTTAATTGGTGGGTTTATTTTAAAGTTTAAAACGAAGAAATATTGTGAAGTATCTTGGTATCACGGTAAATGAATGCTTTAAACACCGTAAACACCAGATTACGTGTATAGATACAAAAATAGCTATAAAAAAATTAAAAAAAAAGTTGTTTTGTGGAAATTGTTGGTTTAAAGGTTATTAGAATTATGTAATTTTCTTTTATTCATCCATATATATTGCATTGTGTCGTCGCCATCAACGTTCACTAGCCATTTATATCCTCTGCATATGATACAAAAGAAGCATTCTGACCAATGCACCTCTGTTTTTTTTTATCAGAGGCAACGCTATAACGTTGTCTATAGTAAAGGCCATACGGCTCCAATGTTTTTTTTTTTCAGAGACACTTCATATGGAAGGGGTCGTCGTAGAAGCTTCAAATGGGGCTCATTCGATTGGAAATCGAGAGTTCTAGTACCCTTTTTAATAGTCGAAAATGATTGGAGGGCAACTAGCCCCTCCCCCCCCCGCCCATCATTCCCCCCAACACATCCAATCAAAATTTTGAGATAGCCATTTTGTTCAGCGTAGTTGATTTCCAGATAGAAAATATATTTTTGAGAAGGATACTCCCCCACAACCCTCAAGGCAAGGGTTTTAAGTTATGCCCTGGTGGCATATAAGGTTTTTAAAGAAGGCGTTGTCTTAGAAACTTCAAAACAGGCTCATTCGATTGGAAATTAAAGAGCTAGTGCCTTTTTTAATAGTCGAAAAAGATTAGAGTGTAACAACCCCCCCCCCCCCACGCCCATCATTTCCCTAAACACATCCAATCAACATTTTCAGATAGCCATTTTGTTCAGCGTTGTTGATTTCCAGATAGAAAATATACTTTTGAGGAGGACACTCCCCCACAACCCTCAGGGCAAGGGTTTTAAATTAAAGGGCTAGTGCCCTTTTTAATAGTCAAAAATGATTGGAGGGCAACTAGCCCCCCCCCACGCCCCTCAGGGCCCCAAACACCGTCAATCAAAATTTTGAGATAACCATTTTGTTCAGCGTAGTTGATTTCCAGATATAAAATATATTTTTGAGGAGGATACTCCCCCACAACCCTAAGGGCAAGGGTTTTAAATTATGCCCTGGGGGCATATGAGGTTTTTACAGAAGGCGTTGTCATAGAAACTTCAAAACATGCTCATTCGATTGGAAATTAAAGGGCTAGTACCCTTTTTAATAGTCGAAAGTGATTGGAGTGTAACTAGCCCCCTTCCCCCCCCAAGCCCATAATTTCCCCAAACACATCCAATCAAAATTTTCAGATAGCCATTTTGTTCAGCGTAGTTGATTTCCTGAAAGAAAATATATTTTTGAGGAGGACACTCCCCCACAACCCTCAGGGCAGGGGTTTTAAGTTATGCCCTTTGGGCATATAAGGTTTTCATAGAAAGCGTTGTCTTAGAAACTTCAAAACAGGATCGTTCAATTGGAAATTAAAGGGCTAGTACCTTTTTTAATAGTCGAAAGTGTTTGGAGTGCAACTAGCCCCCCTCCCACGCCAAACATTTCCCCAAACACATCCAATCAAACTTTTGAGATGGCCATTTTGTTCAGCCTAGTTGATTTTCAGATAGAAAACTTGTTTTTGAGGAGGACACTCCCCCACAACCCTCAGGGCAAGTGTTTTAAGTTATGCCCCGGGAGCATATAAGGTTTTTATAGAAGGCGTTGTCGTAGAAACTTCAAAACAGGCGCATTCAATTAGAAATTCAAAGAGTTAGTGCCTTTCTTAATAGTCAAAAATGATTGGAGGGCAACTAGCCCCCCCCCCCACCCCCCGCCTTCCCCCCAAAACCACCAAACCAAATTTTGAGATATCCATTTTGTTCGGCGTAGTTGACTTCCAGATAGAAAAAATGTTTTTGAGGAGGACAATCCCCCACAACCCTCAGGGCATGGGTTTTAAGTTATGCCCTGGGGGCATATAAGATTTTTATAGAAGGTGGTGTCGCAGAAACTTCAAAAAGGGCTCATTCGATTGGAAATTCCGAGGGCTAGTGCCCTTTGTAATAGTCGAAAGTGATTTGAGGGCAACTACCCCCCGTCTTACGCCCACCTTTTCCCCAAACACATCCAATCACAATTTTAAGACAGCTCTTTTATGAAACATAGTTTTAAGTTGTAGAAATTAGGTCTTTGAGGACTACACTTCACCCAAAGCTGTCAGGGCAAGGGTTGTAACTTAGGGATCCTCCGAATCCTTTATATCATTTTTTACGGAAGAGATGCTCGTATAAACTTTAGAGAGGGCTCATTTGATTGGAAATTGAAAGTTCTTGTTCACTTTTTAAGAGTCAAAAGAGATTGAAGGGTAACTAGCCCCTCTCCCTCCTCCACGCCCTAAATGCATGAGATGAAAATTTTGAGATAGACATTTTGTTAAAATGGTTCAAAGTTCTGATAACCAAAAACTCCGGTGTCGACACTGCCCACCTGGGCCCAGGGGTAGGCGTTATAAGTTATGCCCTGGGGCATAATTCATTAAGGGGGGTTTCTAACTTATGGGAAGGGGTTTTGTATGGGAAGAACACATAGGAAATCTATTTTAATTATCTAATTACAAGGTTAAAGTACATACTCTGTGATAGATACAACATTGCTTTGGCACACAAATTCCTATTAAGGTCAATTCCAAAGAGTCTTGATCCCTTTGTGTCAGCAAGTGAAATCGTCTAAACCCCCTTATTGGAGCTATTTTTTCAATCCATTCATTGTTGTCAATCACTGTCCACAAGTTATGCAAGCTGTCTATTGTTGAACAAACATACAATATATATATTAATGTAAATGAATAAATAAGTCTTAAAACGAATGAAACTTAAATTGAATATGTAAATCAAGTTTGAATCGAATAAAAATAACTACAAACAAGAGTTTGGGTATCATCTCACTGCAGAAGCCTAAACCTACTGCGTCATTGGCGCTTTACTGAAAACGAATTATATTACGAATGTATTGTTTTATACTTAATATCGAAAATAAATATTAAAATTACTGTAAAATTCTGAACTGATAAGATTATAGTAATTAATATCATTATGCATCAAATATTCAGTTTAATTTATTAGTTCTTTTCAAGATTGGTCAAGACAAATATAGTTTCACTACAAGCAAAATTTGGATACTGCCCCCTTCTTTAACTCTAAAAACCTAAAGCCTTCTGCGTCATTGGTGCTTCACTGAAAACGAGTTACTCGTATATTACAAATTTATTATTTTCCAGTTCTTACAGCATTGAAAATGACAATAAAAATTAAAGTGAAAACAAATCTTGAACTGCTGGATCTTTCAACAATTAATATCATTATATATCTAATATTCAATTTCCAAGACTGTTCAAGACTCATATAGTTTTGCCATTTTTTGTAACTAATCGTGTTATTTTGTTATGAAAACATTTTATGGCTTCTAGGCATTTCTATTTGAGCGGAAAATTGCACATCAAACTTTGTGGAACATGTATTTTCTTGCATGAAACACCAAAATATAATAAAATGTCAAGTTTCGGAGTGTTACACCATTCGCAAGCAAGTGCCATTGGTATATTTGAATCCGCATGGTCAATTTAGGGGGTGGAGGGTAGGCTGATTCTCGTAGCAGCCCCATTCCGTCGTGGTATGGTTCACATTTTCAACACCTGGCGTCCGGACTATCATATAATCTATCAAGCATACAACTACCCCAAATCAGTATCAATAAAGAAATGAAACCGAAGACAAACAAAAATTAAAATAAATATTAGAGTCCAACTCAAAACGAGCATAAATTAATGTGATTAGGGTTCAAAACCCCTATGCTTTCTTAAAGCCAGAATATAATTTGTACTTCACTGAAAAAAAAATTCTGTACTTTGCTGAAAAAAAAATGTGCATTGTCAATTTAATATACTTATGCTGATATTTATTCCCTAAAATCTTAATTAATTTTTGATTTCTTAAATTTACAAAATTGAAAATATTTCAAAGAATTGTTTTCAGTAAAGCGCCAATGACGCAGTAGGTTTTAGGCTTCTGCAGTGAGACGATACCCAAACTCTTGCTTGTAGTTATTTTTATTCGATTCAAACTTGATTTGCATATTCAATTTAAGTATCCGTCGTTTTAAGATTGATTTATTAATTTAAATTAATATATATTGTATGTTTGTTAGCATTGATTGTTTATTTAATTTCTGTTCGTTTTAAGTTTAATTTATACTTTAATAGCAAAATATTTGTTTTCGTTTTAAGCTTGATTTTCATATTCAATCCAAGCATTACTCGCTTTAAAATCTATTTATTCATTTATATCATTACTTGTTCTATATTTTTTGCTATGATTGTTTATTTAATTTCTGGTCGATTTGGGTTTCATTTATTCTTTAATAGTAATTTCTGGTCGTTTTGAGTTTGAATTTTAACAGGTATTTGTATCTCCTGAGCTTAAGCTTAAAATGGCCTTAACTTTTCTTTGAAAAACTAATTTTTCGGAAAGTTTCTTTTAATTAATTTCTATAGAAAAAGGGATCCAAGTTTTTAAACTAAATTTTCAACGTATTTGATATAACCAATATTCTTAAGACTGATTGATTGATTTTGGAGTTAGTGTATGCTTGTTTGTTGTTTAAGGAAATTTTATTTCATTTCTTTTGAGATTGGGTGAGTGTTGTTATAGGTAAGAAATTGTGATGAGTGTTAGATTGTGAGTATAGGATTGATTTGACTTACCAATAAATATATTAATTTAAAATTTGTTGATAAATTGTTTAGTGGGGCTAGGCGGGGAGTGGGCAAAAGTAGGAGCTTATTTCTGAGGAACTGTAATAACAGTTTTTCTTGTAATTTTTTGGGTCTTCCAAAACACAGTGATCTGTGTTGGAATTAATTGTACATGTAATTTGGTAATGTTTATCTATGTCTTTTAAGGATTTTATGGAAATTTAATTCTTTTGTTTTATCATTTATTAATAATAAAAAATGAATCGGAACATAAAAAATTAGAAATTAAACAAAAAAAAAAACACCAGGCCTTTAGCAGTTAAGCAAATATAGGGAGTTTCTTTTCGGAAAATAGCCAGGAAGGAGAGAAATATTTACAACTTGTAAGAACAATATGTGGCATGCTATTGTAAACTATATAATGGAAAAATGGCTCTAAAAAATATAACCATACGAGCTCACTTAAACTTTTCATCTAAAGTAGAAAGCCACACTATATCTAATTCCTTATAGTAAAGTAACCATAAGAATTTTCTTAGCCCCAGAAACGAGACCATGATTTATTGCGTAGACATTTTATTTTCCTAGATACATTAATAAAAACCATTGTGTCAGTAGGCCTTCTATTTATCTTACATGACGTCACTACTGTCTTTCTAATTTCCTTCTTGTAGCAATGTTTGCTATGTATTGCTTCAATATAAAGGCTGGTATTTTTCGCAGATCAAAATCTTTTTAAAATTCACTGTTTTTTTTTTAAAGATAGATCGGTAATACCCAAATGGCATACTGGAAAAAAACGTAGCATTGCCCCCTACTGAAGCTCTGGTCCATTTCAACGCAATAAAAATCTTAGAAGCAGATCCAAAGTGTAGATTCTAGATACGTTGTCAAAGAACTTTCCGAGGAAACCAAAGAGCTATATTGGATCCTTACGTAAATTAAAGGCTGAAAAGGTAATCAGAATGTTGTAATTTTCTCTTATCGACCCAAATTTATTGTATTATGTCGTCGAGGCTAACGTTCACTGGTCATTTGTACCCGCTGCTTGTGTTACAAAATAAGACTAAGAGTTCTGACCAAGGATTTGTCATTGAGGTCGGTAAGATAATGATATATACAACAATCAAAAATTTTCCATTTTATGTTGAATTTTATGTAAACTCAGTTTTGTTTTTCCAATCTTTTCCAATTTGTCATCTTTAAATTTTCCAAACTTTTTTATAAGAAAAGGGAACATAGTTATAAACTAAAAATGTTTTATTTGTTTGAGCGTTTGTTCCTATTACTACCAGCTTTAACTTTTCTCTTAGGCAGACTGAAGTTTAGAAAAGACTTTCAGCAGAAGCACACTGCTTCTTTACTATGTATTTTGATTTAACCAAAATTCTCGAGGTGAATTAATTGATTTTGGAGTAATTTTATGCTTTTGCGTTCCAGATACGGAAACATCAAACTATGTTGTAGTTTTGAGAAGGCATGGGGTCAGCCCTATTCATGTTAATTTTTGCTCGTATTGAGTTTTACTCGGTAATTTGCTCGTATTGAGTTTTACTCTGTAATTTGCTCGTATTGAGTTTTACTCGGTAATTTATGGTAATTTCTGTTTGTTTTTTTTTTTGTTTTTTTTCTCCTCTGCCTCTTGTAAAACCGCCTTAATATACCCATGCAACCAGGTATTCGTTTTAAATTCCTTTCCAGATGAAATTTTCTGTTTTGTTTTGGCAAAAAAAAATTGAACGAATATTTTTTAAAATGATCCCAGGAATATTGTTCATACCACGTATGTTATATTTTGCGATCTTCTAAGCGAATCAATTGAAAAAGACATTATTTTGATTTTTATAGAGAGTTACAAGCCCCATCCATTTTC
Organism: Artemia sp. Qi Xiang Cuo; assembly: GCF_049724085.1. Classification (NCBI taxonomy): domain Eukaryota; kingdom Metazoa; phylum Arthropoda; class Branchiopoda; order Anostraca; family Artemiidae; genus Artemia; species Artemia sp. Qi Xiang Cuo. The sequence goes on from NC_142803.1 coordinate 54,513,240, forward strand.
TTTCATTTTGTGTATCTTTCTTGTGGTAACAGGAAATTGGTTTCATACTTGGCATCCACTTACAAAAGAGTTAGGTATTGCGCGAGCGCAAAACCTTGCAGCTTCAAATAGGAATTAGAGTTTAGAAGAATAAAACTCTGGCGTAATGATTGAATCAGTTCCTCTCACTCACGGCGGATTTAGAGCAAAATCTTTGACAGAGGGGGCAATGTAGCAAAGGTGCCAATAATTGACCAAATTGACAAATTTATTCTAAAAAAGAGTGAAAAAAAAAACAGGGAAAGAATTTTCAATCTTGCCCTCTACCAATAAAAGCACTTATGGAGTTTCTTTATGAGCATTTATATTTTTACTCTACTTACTTGTTTTGGTATATTTGTCCCTTTTGTAGCAATGATTTGCCATGTGTTGTATTAATATAAAGACTAGTGCTTTTTGTAAATAAAATCCTTTCAAATTTCACTGTTTTTTGCAGATATCTTGGAAGCACTCTAATGGCAGACTGAAAAACCTCAAAATGCTCTTCATTTAAGCTCTGATCCATTTGATACAGGACACAATAGTCAGAACAGTTGATCCTTATCAGCTAAGCAAGAATCCCAGATACAAAACCATAATGTAGATTCTAGATGTGATGTCAAAAAATTTTCTGATGAAACCAATCGTTATCCGAGGCTTTATCAGCTAAGTTATAGTGACAACAAAAATACTCCGTTACATTTAGCTGCTCTAAACGGCTATAAAAGTTTTGTTATATATCTTCTAGGTTATCCTAACCTACGAACTGAAATTAAAAGTGACAAAGGTGAAACCACATTGATTCTAATAAAAAAAAAAATAGAAAACAGGAATATATTTATGAAGACTTAAAAAAAAATCCTGGAAGATCATAGTGACCTTGTAGAAAAAAACTGCTCAAACCTTAAGAGATAAAATGGCGGACAAATATGAAGATATGGTATTCTGCAAGGTAGAAAGAGCAGGGCGAACAAAATTTTGGAATAGTAAATTTAAGATTGGTAGAGAAATTTAAACAAAGGAAACGAATAATCAAAATTCAATGATGCAGTTCTTAGCTATAAAGAAAGTGGCAAAAAATATGTAATGTTAATCCAGGTTAAACACAAAGGAGAAACTAAGAAATAAACACTTTAGATTTGGAATAAACTAAGGGTGAGTTTGGTGTACAAAAATACTTCCTGACTTATCTTAAGCAGGATATTAGAAAGCTCACAGATAGAGTTTTAATACGGATGATAATGAAGAAGCTAAGAAGAGAAAGTATTTTGAAGATGGTGAGATACGTTATGTGGTATTGTTCACCATTGCTGATTTCGACACAACAGGTAGAGGAAGCAAACTTCAAATTCAAAAGAATGCACCTTTTTATTATAAATACTAAATAGTATTATAATTATAGCATTATAAAAATTTATAATGCTGTATTATAAATATAGCGTTATAATAAAAAACTAGATGCGATAAGTGATAAACTAAAAACGAGTCTATTGCAAACAATTTCCAAATTTGAAAGTCAAAATAACGACCAACAACGTTTAGCGAAATCTGAGCAAGAAGACGAAATAAAAACGTTTTAAATCGGTTAGTTTTTGAAATTAACCAATCTAAAGCAGATTTTTCAGAGTTGAAACTTAGTGGCCTAAATCAGCAAGAAATATTCATTAAACAGTATCCACATAATTCATTTAAACAGTATCAAGAAATTCTAGAAAAGGGCCTATTTAAAAAAGGGGGTCATCCTTCTTGCTGGATTGGTGGGGAAAGTGTCGTAAGTTACTTCAAAGAATTGGAACACAACATTCACACGTCCATAATAATAGCTAGTATGACCTTAATGTATAACAAACAAACCCTTGGTTACGGTTCATTTGACAACTTAAATGTATTAACTGAACTAGATCAATTTCTAGATGATGATAATGGACATGTATTGTCCTTCAGAAACCCTTCAGAAACCCCCTATATAACTTCAGAAACCCAATTCGGTAGTATAAAACTTTTGAAGTACTTTAACACCAGGAACCTTAACACCAGGTACCTTAAAACCAGGAATACCTATAGTTTAAAGAAAGGTAGTAGAATTTCCTTAGCTCTAGAAGAAGCTATACAAAGTGAGCAACATAAAGAAGCTGTAGTTCACGTATTCAAGGGTTCAACCATCAACTTATTGACGATAGAATGGGACAATAAGGCTTATAGCCAAGAAAGCCTATTAGGTCTATATAATTCATTATTGTCCAGCATAACCCAACTAGGTTCAAAGAAAAAAATCTTTTAGTTAATCAGAAAGAAAAACTAGTGCTTTAGCTGATCATTTTCGAAGTACAAATGCACTAAAGTATTATGAAATTTATCTGGAGGATGTTAAACCATGTGAAGAACCTTTGGAGAAAAAGCTAATTTTTCTCCAAGGCAAAGGAGGAAGAACAGCTTTAAATCGATTGTTACATCCACTTCATCAAGATATTCTAGATATACATACATTTGCTGATCTTCTTCGAGGTCAAGAAGCAAATATAGGTTCTCAACTGACAGATTTAGGTGAAATTAAAGATTACTATATAGATCAGAAATTCCATCAAGTTGAGATAAATACAGGAATATAAAATGATTGATCGTTTCAAGATACGCTGATTTATACAGAGGAACATTTTGAACTGTTATGTGAAAAAAAACCTGATGCTAACATCCACTGGCTAATAACTAAGCCTTGAAAACTAATTTGGCAGAATCACAAGGGTCTGTAGCTCCATTATGTAAATATGTCAAGTCTGGAGGATGTTGTATTGATTATTGTTCAGAGTACGATTTTTTAGACCAGAGTAACGGAAATAAAGTAGTAATCATTTGTAATACAGCAGGGATGGGGAAGAGGAAAGTTCTGACGAGCCTATTTAAGAAAATAAAAGATAACAACTCTGGTAGATGGATAATAAGAATTGATCTAATCAAGCATATTGATCAGTTGAATATACTAAACGACTAGGCCTATAGTAGCCAGTTTAATGAAGATGAAGCAATAGACTTTTTGCTCAACAAACTATTAAGGCTTGATGAATTTCTAGAGATGAAATTGATAGAGAAAAATCTCCGTTTTGGTTCTGATAATGGAATGCAGGTAGAAATTCTAACTGATGGTTTTGATGAAATTGCCCCAGACTACAAAGATATAGTAATTAATTGTCTCGGGGAGTTGAAAAAGACCAAGGTAGAAAGATTGCTGGTAACTACTAGACCAAACATGAAAACGGATCTAGAAAATTCATTTTGTGTTTTTGCCTATGATCTGAAGCAATTTTCTAAGGATATAGATCCATGGGCGTAGGGAGGGGGGCAGCTGCCCCCCCCCTAGACCTTCAAACTTACATTAGATATTGCTGAAAAAGCAGATGGTTGGAAAAGCAGTTGATAAAAGGCCCTCCATCACACTATCGACTGCCCACCTAGACAATATGCTGCCTACGCCCATGTACAGATCAAATAGATTTTTTTAGTTAAATTTTGGAAACAAAAATTCAGAGCAAGAAAAATTTGCTCAGGTTGATGATCAGTAGCTAGAAATTTATGGAAATGAATCAATTATACAATTTTCCTTATCAACTAGCAGCTAAGAGTCAGAATTTACTAACATTCCGTTACACACATGGATATTAGCAAAAGTTTTCTATGAGAATAAAGAAAGAAAACAAACAAAACAATGGCAAGGATATAAAGAATTTTTAAATACTGCTGACATTCTGAATCGAAAACGAGCCTTACCATGTCAACTTAATATTGTATATTTATATGAATGTTTCGTAGAAATGATGTTCTATTATATATATTTTAAAGACTAGACAAGAAATAGATTTTACAAAACCCGGGAATGAAAGTTTACTTGAGCATGAGTACCAAAAGTTTAAAAATCAAGAACTAGACACTATACACATTGTTGAATAACGAAGATTTTAAATCAAGAGGATGAAATGTCTTCTACAAATCAAGAGGAGATTAAAGGTTGGATCCACACAACCTGACCTGAAAATAATTACGAATGTTCGTAATGACGAAGGTTTGGCAACACTGCATACAACTGTTAAAGAGGGAAATATTAAAGGCTGGTGCCAGCATTGATGCTGAAGATATTCATGATAATAGACCTCTTGATTATGTTCAAGGACACATTACGGAATAACGGTGATTGCAACAGAAGGTGTGGTTACTCCTTCGACTTTACATCTAGCGGTTAAACATAATTACTGCAATATTGTCAAGAGTTTACTGAAAAGTCTCGAAGTTAATGGAGAGCTAGAAAATATTCTTTTGGTTACGGATGAAGATGGAAACTCTGGTTTGCATCTAGCCCTGGAGCATAGACATTATCAAGTTAATAAAACACTACTAACTTTTTCTAAAAATTTTATCGATAATGGGTTAGTAATAAGCATTACTAATCATGCTGATAAGAAACCATTTGATTTATTTATATATAAGAACAAACTAAAAGATCTTAGAGAAGTATTTTTCAATGGAGTTGAGCTAGAAACACATAAGGATGTTTTTTATTTTCAATATGTCTCAATGATTCAAGCATTGAGCGTTAAATTAGCATAAAACCAACAAACACATAAAGAAAATCATAATATGAACAAGGATTGTAGAAAGACCTAATGACATACAGATTAACTGTTTTAAATATATTGTTATTTATTCCTAAAATTCTGAGCAATATTGTATTTATTAACACTAAAAAATGAATTTGAATAAATATTTGTTCCAGTAAAACACAAATAACGTTTTGGTTTTTACAAGATTTAAGGAGTGTTAGTTAGCGTTAGGAGTGTTAGGTAGGTTCATTATTCTTGATTATGAATATACAAAGTTGTACTTAGAGTTAGAATCGATGTTATTAGCCTTACGAGCGTTTCTTTTGCTACTGCTTTTACTACGACCACAAGAAACTGCGACTTTGACTCCTTACACCCATCACTGAAACCAATTTTGAATGAGCCTGCAAATATTTCCGACTGCAAAGAGATGCAACTATAACAACTTAAAAACTATTACCTTTTCTGACTGTGACTACTTACGACAGCAACTTCTTCTTACTGTGTCTATTTACAACATTATTCTTGATCATAAATATACATAGTTATAACTTGAGTTATAACATACGATTTGATTAGCCTTACGAACGTTAGTTTTGCTTCTACTAATAATTCTGCTTCTACTACTAACTACTGTAAATACTACGACCACAAGAAACTGCGACTTTGACTCCTTAAATCCATCACTGAAACCAATTTTGAATGAGACTGCAAATATTTCCGACTGCAAAGAGATGCAACTGTGACAACTTAAAAACTTACATTTTCTGACTGCGACTACTTACGACAACAACTTCTCCTTACTGTATCTATTTACAACTGTGAGTACTTTGGACCATGACTGCTACTTCTTTTAACGCCACTGCTTGTGAATTTGATTGTGACTACTTTTCATTATAACCGCTTGTGCTTTCGACAACTTGTATTTGTGACTGCTTACAACTGCGACAACTGGAGACTCCGACTTCTGAAGACTACCTACGTTTGCAGTGGTGACTCCTTGTAACCGTGAATGTTTCTGCTTGCAACGGCTATTACCATTAACTTTGACTGCAACTGCTCGCGAACAGGAACTACTGAAGACTAACTTCTTGTGATTACAACTACTTGTGACTGCAGCTGCAAGTGACAGCAAATCCACCTAGGCGTGACTGAGGAGAATGCTTCTTGAGACTGTGGCTTCTTAAGACTTACGTTAGCCCTCATCCTGTTGGTAATAGTTTCTCTTCATTTAAGCTTAAGTTGATTGTCTTTTTGGTTTCTGTTAGTTTCAACTTTGTCTTATATGAGAAATAGCAATGTGTATAGTGCTAGTTCTTGTTTTTTAAACTTTTGGTACTCCTGCTCAAGTAAGCTTTTATTCCCTCGTTTTGTATAATCTATTTCTTGTTTGTCTTTAAAATTTATATCATAGAATGTTGTTTCAACAAAACGTTCATATAAATCTGCAATGTTAAGTTGACTTGGTAAGGCTGGTTTTCGATTCAGAATGTCAGCAGTATTTGAAGATTCTTTATATCCTTGCCATTGTTTTGTTTGTTTTCTTTCTTTATTCTCTTAGAAATCTTTTGCTAATAATTATGTGTATAACGGAATGCTTGTAAATTCTGTTTCTTTGCTGCTAGTTGATAAGGAAAATCGTGTAATTAATTAATTGCCATAAATTTCTAGCTGTTGATTATCAACCTGAGCAACTTTATCTTGCTCTGAATTTTTCTTTCCAAAATGTAACTAAAAAGTCTATTTGATCTGTATCCTTAGAAAATGGCTTTAGATCATAGGCAAGAACACAAAACGAATTTTCTAGATCCTTTTTCATGTTTGGTCTAGTAGTTACCAGCAATCTTTCTACCTTGGTCTTTTTCAACTCCCCAAGACGATTAATTACAATATCTTTATAGTCTGGGGCAATTTCATCAAAACCATCAGTTAGGATTACTACCTGCATTCCATTATCAGAACCGAAACGAAGATAATTCTCTAACGGTTTCTTCTCTAGACCATCATCAAGCCTTAATAGTTTGTTGAGCAAAAAGTCTATTGCTTCATCTTCATTAAACTGGCTACTATTGGCCTAGTCGTTTAGTATATTCAACTGATCAATATGCTTGATTAAATCAATTCTTATTGTCCATCTACCAGAGTTCTTATCTTTTATTTTCTTAGATAGGCTCGTCAGAACTGTCGTCTTCCCCATCCCTGCTGTATTACAAATGATTACTACTTTATTTCCTTTACTCTGGTCTAAAAACTCTGACTCTGAACAATAATCAATACATCATCCTCCAGACTATATCATTTATATATATTAAATTTTATTTAAACCCTCTTAAGAGGGTTTCTATAATAACACAGAGATATTGATTTATATTTACCCTGGAAGATTTGTTGTTCCAGGGTAAATAAAATCATTATCTCATTTAATAAATGCCGCGGTTTTCATGATGATTACCATTGGTTTAGTTTTTCATGATATAGGTTTTGTGTACTATTTGAATAACGCTATATGTTAAGCTTTGACTTAGCCTCCGAGAAAAACCCCTCCCTCAAACCGCTTCATTTATGAAGCGTTCTCGGGGGGGGGGGGGGGTCTTTCTATCCTGGCGGGATTAAATATTAAGCTAAATTAAGCAAATGGGCTCAAAACCCAATGATATAGAAATCTCTTTAAATGACTAAATGATTATGCTTATTTTTTTCCTGCGTCCTTATAGTATCTGCCCACTCCTGATTAGGTTTGTAGATTAGAATAGAAATAAACTCTTTAAGATTTATCCCCATTATAATTGAAAAAAGAAAGGAAAATAGACTAAAATATTTCTTAATCCAATCGGTAGCCTCAATGATCTTTTTAGCGAGTGCACTAAATCAATCATTTTCGTTTTTGACCCCTCTTGCTCTATTAACTAAGATCGGAGCAGCCCTGTTTCATATATGACTAGTGAGCATTTCTAAGTCTATGTCATGGAAAATCTTAGCCCTCTAAATAACTTTTCAAAAAATTGGACTTCTTCTAGGGCTAATTATAACCCAATTTACAAGCTCCTTTTTTATCCTTGTCAGAGCAATTATTGGAGGGCTAGGGGGGATCAGCCAATCCAATCTCCGACTAATTATAACTTTGTCCTCTATTAGACATTTATCCGGGCTTATAATTATTGCAACCAGATTTTTTTTAGCATCAACTTATTATGTCACTTATTTAATTATTCTTCATATGGTAGTAGACCTATTACAACAGAAGGGGCTGTTTTTTCTAACTCAGATAAACGATAACACTGCACTAACCTATAAGATTTCAATTTCATTTAGCCTCCTCTGTTTAGTAGGGCTCCCCCCTTTCCTAGGGTTTTCCATCACTTTACTCTCTCTAGAAATAAAGTTTTTTCCCCCCTGTATTCTCTTGGCTCGTGTTTCATCTTCTTGTCTCTCAGTCTATTTTTATTTCAAGATTGCTATAAGCTCTCTCTTGTTTCCATCAGAAATAAAATCTAGAAACATAGAAGTTCTAGCGGTTTTATAGATGAGATTTAATGTTTTGCGTCCCCTGTTATTTCTGTAAAGCTTTAAGTTAACTAAATTACCAGCCTTAAAAGACTGAAATACGAGAGTATTAATCTTTAAGTCGTTTGCATATTGTTTAGAAGAGGGTATTATCTACATAAATACAGTATCAACGTAATAATTTTTATCAGTCACATCGTCCCTATATATATTCTATACGAAATGTAAATTTATCTTTATGACTCAAAATCCTACGTGCACAAAACACCTATATATATATATATATTTGTGTCTTACTGTTTAATAGGAATTGAAAAAAAATCAGAACCATTAAGCCTAAGGATTGACCATCTTAAGATTTGCAATCTTACATTTTTTAAACTACTAAGCCTGGAAGTAATTTTAGTAAAGGGAAGTTTCCTTAACTAACAAACAAACATAACAAAAAAACAAACAAATAAACACGCATCCGTGATCTTTCTTCTGGCAAAATATACAAAATTCCACATTTTTTTAGATAGGAGCTTGAAATCTCTACAGTAGGGTTCTCTGATACGCTGAATCTGATGGTGTGCTTTTCATTAAGGTTCTATAACTTTTAGGGGGTCTTTCCCCCTTTTTTTGAAAATCAGCCAAATTTTCTCAGGCGCGTAACTTTTGATGGGTAGGACTAAACTTGATGAAGCTTATATATTTCAAATTGGCTTTAAAATCTGATTCTTTTGATGTATCTATTGGTATCAAAACCCCGTTTTCTAGAGTTTCGGTTACCATTGAGCCGGTTCGCTCCTTACTTACAGTTCGTTACCACGAACTGTTTGATTAATACTAATAATACTTCTTCTCTTACTAACTATTGCAAATGCTATGACCATGACTAATTGTAACTGTGAATACTCAGATTCGTGACTGATGTCACTTTTGAATGTGACTGCAAATATTCTTGTGTTTGATGACATGCAACTGTAATAACTTAAAAATTGTAACCTCTTTTGACTGCAATTACTTACAAAATCAACTTCTTGTGACTGAGACTACTTTCAAGTGCATGCATTTTCGACCATAACGCCAGTACTGCGGCACGTGTCTGCCGCAGTGTTACTATTTACGACTGTGACTTCTTAAGACTTACGTTAGCCCTAATTCTGTGTGTGATAATTTATGTTCATTTTGTGCTAGGCTTGATTAATTATTTAATTTCTGTTAGTTTGGGATTTCATTTGTTCAATGATACTAATTTATGTTCAGTTTACAATAAATTACTATTTGACTTTATTTATGATCGTCTTATGTTTAATATAGCTCATAATTTTCTCTGAAAAACTTATTTTATCGAAAAAGTTATTTCTTCAACCTTAGTTCAGCTCGTTATTGATTGCCACAATTTTTAAATGTTGATAAAAGATATAGTTACAGGCAATTTACAAGTCATCTGCAAAAAAAAATTATGTTAAGAAGACTAAGTCACTAAGGCTAAGAATAAATGAAAATAAAAGGTGACTTTGGTTAACGAAAAGATTGACCAGATGGACAGCTTCACTTACCTTGGTAGTATTATTACTAAAGACAGTGGGAGCAGGGAAAATGTTAAAATAGAATAGCCAAGGCTCAGGGTGTTTTTTCACAGTTAAAATCTTTTTTGGAAGAAGAGGAAGATATGTCTGCAAACCAAGGTTAGAATTTTGGAAGGTACGGTGATGACAGTCATCAAGTATGACTCTGAAGCGCGGGCGCTCGAAAAGCGAATGAAGATTTGCTAGATGTTTTTCAGAGAAATTGCCAAAGGATTGTTCTGGGTACCCGGGTGACTGACCGTATTGCAAACAGCAGGCTGTACAAAAAGTGTGGTTTAATCCTGTTTTCTTGGGCTATAATGAGAGAAAGGTTGAGATAGCTAGGGCACGTTTTGCGGATGAAGGATGAGAGATTGCCGAAGATTGTCCTTTTCGGCTAACCTTCTAGGGCTAAACGGAAAGCAGGTTTTTTTGGGGTGGGGTAGGAGGATGTCATAAAGAAAGATTTGAAGGAAGCAGAGACTTCCTGGGGAATGTAAAGAGGGAAGCTTTGAATAGTGTGATGGAGGAGGAGTGTACGTAGCTGTGTGTTCCTTGGAAGGCTTGATGATGCGATGGTTAGTAGTAGTAGTAAGTAAAGAAATAAAGCAAATATTAAATAAAGTAAAGAAGTAAAAATAGGAAGAGAGATATAGGAAATAATAGAGAAATAAGAAGAGATCCTTTGCTTCTTAGATTTTTTTTTTTTTTTTTTTTTTTTTTTTTTTTTTTTTTTTTTTAGTATATACTGGGTGACGAAAGAAAGTACTCAGAACTGTAAACCGTTTTTGCTTTATCTAGAGAAATATAAAATTTGTGGAAATTGTATGCAGTTATCTGAAGATTCGTTCGTAATCAATTTAGTAGACAAGAGGCTTCACTTGAAGCAAAATAAAATTGTCGATAATATTAAAAAGTGAAGATAAATGTCTAGCATTATTCCGGATATCTCATTAAAGTGTCCGAAGTAACCCCTTAACAGGCGTTTAAAATCACCCCATTGTAACCATAGATCTTTGAATATAAGTCCTGAGAAAACCAACTCAGATGACAGTGTTATTCTAAACCAAAAATGTCTCTTTTGAATGTCTACTTATAAGCTAAAAAGCGTAAACTTTATTGGAAGTTAATATGAGCTGCTACAAAACTTAAAAAAGGATCGAAAAATCAAATGACTTACCTCAAAAATCCACTTAATACTGTTTTTTCATAAACGTTAAAACTAATTACTTTCTGAATGAGCTTCCGTAGCATATAAATATAGGAGACTACTTCATGATTTTTTGCACAACGATACAGATGGCAATTTGAAAGCAAATGGCCTGTCCAGACTAACCTCTTGTTCGAGACAACCCCAAACTCTTAAATATAAATCACCGTTCCTCCTCTACATAAAATAAATAATATATAATTTAATTTCTAGTAATCCTCTGATACCAGAGAATAGCCTTGTGTTGAATTTTTATAATAGGCTTGAAAATAAAACCCATATCGTATGAATTGAAAAGCTAACAACGCATAAGAAAATAACAGATAAAATAAAAAACAAATGTATTAAAACAATAGAAACCAATTAATCCAATTCAAAAAAGGTCAACCAAAATCTAACGACTTACAATGAGTTCTCATTAAGAAGCTAGACAAGCGACTAAAAATTTTCAAATGAAATAAAATAACAGCGCTGAGATCGACGTCACATTTGTCTAATTTTAGGTAAACCTTGTTATAGCCCATAGCCTTTTAGAGGATCATAAATTGGTATTATTTTTTGAACGTGGAAGTTACATAGAATTTACTTTGGAATGAAAGAATATCAAATTCTCCTCTAAAAAAAATAAGTCATTAATTTTAAAATCAGCCAGTTCCTTGTTAAGAGCCAAGCCTAAGTTCTGATACTAATGTATTTCAAACACCTCTCTCTATTGCTAGGCTACACCCTTTTCATGAGAAATTTGTTTTAATACAAATAAAACTATTTGTGTAAATTATTTATAATATATACAAATAAAATTGTTTGTATAAAATAAATATTTGTATTATATAAACTTAATACAAATAAAAGAGGATTTCTATCCTCTAAATGACATTTTAAATAAGTATTTTGTTATACGATGTTTCTTTGATTAGATAAAAAAAACAAGTTTTTTTTAACTGAAAGTAAGGAGCGACAATAAACTTAAAAAGAACAGAAATTATTCCGTATATGAAAGGGCATGTCCCCTCCTCAACGCCTCGCTCTTTACACTAAAGTTTCTTTTATTGTTTTAAAAAATAAAGTTGTGAGACAGAGTCAAACTTTAGCGTAAAGAGCGAGATCGTTGAGGAGCGGACAGCCCCTTTCATATACGGGATAATTTCTGTTCGTTTTAAGGTTTTAATGTCGCTCCTTACTTACAGTTAAAAAAACTCGTTTTTTTCATTTAATTTCTGAGCGTTTTTAAATTAATGCAGCTTTGATTTTGGGTCACCGTACATGAATGATTAAAACAAAATTTGTATATTAATTTTACTTTTTTTGGCTAAATAACTTACGAATTAACTAATGTAACGAACTTCTATATTCGTAAATTTTTATTATGTATATTAGGGGATCGGCCCCCTAGTCAATACCTCGCTCTTTACGCTATTCAGATTTTGTTCCAATTCTTTATGAATGACCTCTTAATCACAAATGCCGTTAATTAGAATAAATAGCTCTGATGAAAGTACAATAAAACTTTAGCGTAAAGAGCGAGGTAAAGACTAGGGGCGTACCCAATTATATACGTAGTAATTTCTGTTGGTTATAAGTTTTAATGTTGCTCCTTACTTTTAGTTGAAAAAATTGTTGTTTTTTTTATTTAATTTTTCATCGTTTTTTTTATTAATGCTGGGAAATCGGTGCCCCCTTCACAGCAATGTCCCTTCCCCCATGAAAGGGTCCTCCATGGACAGATCCTCCCACGTAAACCCCGGCCCATCTCCCCAGCTACCAGAAAAAATCCCCCCTGAAAACTTATGTATACTTCCCAATAACCAATGCTATATTGGGCAAGGTTCATAACTTTCAGACCTTCCCCCGGGGACTGTGGGGATTAAGTCATCCTCAAAGACATATTTATTGTATTTTTCGACCATGCTGAACAAAATGGCTATCTCAAAATTTTGACTGGGTGACTTTGGGAAAAAATTAGCGTGGGAGGGGGCCTAGTTGCCCTCCATTTTTTGGTCACTTAAAAAGGGTACTAAAACTTTTAATTTCCTTTCGAATGAGCACGCCCCCGAGTTTATAGGACCACTGGGTCGATACGATCACCCCTGGGGTAAAAAAAAAAATGAACACGCATCCGTGATCTTTCTCCTGGCAAAAAATATAAAATTCCACATTTTTGCAGATAGGAGCTTGAAACTATTATAGTAGGGTTCTCTGATACGCTAAATCTGATGGTGTCACTTTTAGGGGCTGTTTCCCCCTTTTTTCGACAATAAGGCAAATTTTCTCAGGCGCGTAACTTTTGATGGGTGGGACTAAACTTGATGAAACCTATATATTTGAAATTAGAATAAAAATCTAATTCGTTTGATGCATCTATTGGTTTCAAAATTCCGTTTTTTAGAGTTTCGGTTACTATTTAGCCGGGTCGTTCCTTACTTACAGTTCGTTACCACGAACTGTTTGATAAGACATTACAATAGAGTTTTTGACAAATAATAACAAAAGTGTTATTAGCTCACTATAATCTCTAATAAATTCTATTAAATACAGACTTCTTGCTTCATCTTAGTGTTATAGAATATCGAGTTCCAGTTAAGGGTACTCGAATTAATATATATATATTATTATGCGCCTTAGTCATAAGCAGTTTCTACAAGTTTTGAAAACTGTCTTTATTCTATTTTCTTTCTTGTTCCAATTACCAACGAATCCGTTTAAATCAGTATCTAAACAACAAAGATTGTTTGATGGCTTTAGACTATGGGAAAAACAGAATATAACTCCATTTTTATTATATTTTGAATATTTTCTTGTCGTATTATTGACAAATCACTCCCTGTTAAAACATGTTGATAAGTCAGAATTGTTTTCTAATGCAATTAGGTTCCCAATTTCTGTCACTTTCAAATTTTAAATATTAGATTATAGTTAAAAATAAATCACTAAAGCGTGAGATTAGCACTTTGAACCTCCTATATAAGAAGAGACAGGGCTTTTCTTGGCCTAAGCAACCAGCTTTTATCTAAAAAAAAACATTTTAAAATTGAAGTGTCTTTTTGCTTTGTTTTTTTCTCATTAAGCTAGAATTGAGCAAATTTCGTCAGAAATGTGGGGCCAAAATATGATAATTTTTAATAGTTCCATGTTTACATTGCATCCAATCAAAATTTTGAGATAGCCACTTTGTTCAAAATAGTCCAAAGATAATATAACAATGATTTCAGGGCTGATACAAACGCATAGAGCCTGGGAAAAGGGTTGTAAATGATTGATCGAAGGGCTACTAACCCCTCCATGCCCTTCTTCCCCAATTGTATTCGATCATAACTTGCAGACAGTTATTTTTAAATAGTTCAAAAATCATGTAACAGTGCCTCTCGGGCTGATACAGCCCCCCCCCCAGACACAAAAAAAAACCTGGGGTCAAGGGTTGAAAGTTATGCCTTAGGGTATACAATATTTTTATGGAATGGGTTGTAAAAATTTTGGAGGCTCATAAGACTCAAAAGTAATCAGACAGCAAGCAACTAACCCCACCTCTCAACACCCTTTTCACGCAATTGCATCGAAAATCAAAATTTTGAGATAGTCATGTTGTTCAAAATAGTCCAAAGATCATATAACAATGCATCCTGGGTTGAAAAAGGGTTGGTCAGGCCCCAGGGTTATATAAGGTTTCTATTGAAGTCAAAAGTTCTACTACCCTATTTAAGAGGGGATTCAAGGACAACCCCCCTCCCTGACCATCATTTCCTAAAACACATCCAATTAAATATTGAGACATCTATTTTGTTCAGCATAGTTGAAAAGTCTTGTCATTTTGTCTTTTGGGATGTCCCCCACCCCCCAAGCCCCACCCCCAAATTTAGGACAGGAGTCTGTAAATTGGGCAGTCTGTCTTTGCTTATGTGTAGTTTATGCTATTGAGAAAGGTGGGCATGTTTTACCTATGCTTTCCATGTTTGACATATGCTTTCCTTCCATTGTTGAACAAAATCAAAACGCTTTATATGAAGATTTGCTAGAAAATTTCCAGAGAAATTGGCTACGGATTGTTCTGGGTACCCAGCTGATTGACCCTATTTCAAACACTAGGCTGTACGAAAAGTGTGGCTCAATCCGAATTTCTAGGGCTACAATGAGAGACAGGATGGGATACCTAGGGCACATTTTGCAGATGAAGGATGGCAGATTGCCGAAGATTGTCCTTTTCGGCCAACTGTCTAGGGTTAAACGGAAAGCAGGTCTTCTGCGATCGGGGTGGGACGATCTTGTATAGAAAGATTTAAAGGAAATGGGAACTTCATGGGAGGGTGTTAAGAAGAAAGCTTTGAATAGATTGGGATGGAGAAGGAGCTTGCGTAGCTTTGTTGGCCTCAGGCGGCTTGGTGCTGCGGTGAGTTGCTAGTAGTAGTAGCAGTAGTAGAGAAATAGTTAATAGCAATGAATTAAAACTTCCAGGTTTGAATACAAATGGATGTGTATTGTCAGTATAATGTACATAATCTTATATTTATTCCTTAAAATGTTAATAATATTTAATTTATTAAAGTTATAAAATTAAAAAAATTAAATTTTTTTCAGTAAAGTGCAATTTTTTTCTGGCCTTGGGGATGCATAGGGGTTTTGAGCCTTACTCGTGTTAATTTCTGCTCATTTTGAGTTTGACTTGGTTATTTATTGTAATTTCTGTTCGTTTTGGGTTTTATTCATCTATCGATGCTGGTTTGTGGTTGTTTTATGGTTTGTAGATTTTTTTATTTTATTTTAGCTCATTGTTGGTGTAATGGGGTTCTTTACCTTTCTTTGAAAAGCTTATTTTATGGAAAAAGTTTTTTTAAATTAATTTCTGTTCGTTTTATATTGACATAGTCTTTTTCAGGGAAAAAGAAAATAATAGTTTAAATCTTTTTGGTTTAAGAATACATAGTTTGGCCTGCTATTTGTCTGCTGGAAAAACTTTTTCAACAATTTTTAACTACATACAACCTTAGAAAATCTGAATACAAATAGCAGTATTTAATTTAGTTGTATACCTCCTCTAGTTGACCTGAAGAACAAAACCTAATACCATTCGCAAAAAGTTATATCTATGCTCTTTGACAGCTTGGATACACTCATTCTCTTTTGATTCAGATAAACTGTAAGAGAAGAATCTGCAATAAAAGTTTCCCCGAAAGCTTGAATATAATACCCTCAGTTGTTCTTGGGATGCTGAGATGTCTTATTGACAACCAGCATACACAGTGTGCGTTTTGATTTGATCTTAAGGCAACATTTAGTTTTTAAACATTATGGGTCAATTGAATAACTAGGGGTGAGGAGATTAACCTAGACACTAGCTCTAGAAATATAGTTACAAGACCGTTCAACTATGCCGGACAAAATGGCCATTATAAAATTTTCATTGGAAGTGTTGGGATAATTATGAGCTAAAGAGGAGGGCTTATTGCCCTCTAGTCACTTTTAACTCTAAAGAAAGGTACTAGAAATTTCAATCAAATTAACTCCTTTAAAATATCGATGATATCACTAGCTATGGTAGAGCAGCGCTTCCTTTGATTTTGCTTCCTTTGATATTATTGTGACACTGCTTTGTCTCCCTTTTGACAATCTACACGATCATAGTTCTTTTTTATTTAGTTCAACATCCGTCTAAATATTCCTTGTAAGCTTCACCTTAGTACCCTTAGCTTGTGTAGCACATTAGTTGAAGTTGTAGCATTACTAACAGCATGCACATAGTACCTTTGTTTGTTTTTTTTAAACATCCTCTTCAACACACAATGAAATTTTCAACTTAATACCATCAACTGGTCCTGAAGTATTAATGATACGTCCTGTTGAAAACTTATGTTGGCATAGTGTGTTTCGATGTATTTCAGTACAGTTTCAATATTGTCCAAAAATTTTGCCTTAATACCCTTAGATTTATTAGCAGTAGTAGTAGCACCAGTAGTTATAGTAGTTATAGAGTTGATAGTAAAGTCTTAGTTTTAGTACCAATAGGTAGTAGCCTGAAAGGGTTATCCACAACTTATCCTGAAAGGGTTATTTTAATAATGTAAGCCGTTATTGTGACACTGCTTTGTCACCCTTTTGACAATCTACACGATCATAGTTCTTTTTTATTTAGTTCAACATCCGTCTAAATATTCCTTGTAAGCTTCACCTTAGTACCCTTAGCTTGTGTAGCACATTAGTTGAAGTTGTAGCATTACTAACAGCATGCACATAGTACCTTTGTTTGTTTTTTTCAACATCCTCTTCAACACACAATGAAATTTTCAACTTAATACCATCAACTGGTCCTGAAGTATTAATGATACGTCCTGTTGAAAACTTATGTTGGCATAGTGTGTTTCGATGTATTTCAGTACAGTTTCAATATTGTCCAAAAATTTTGCCTTAATACCCTTAGATTTATTAGCAGTAGTAGTAGCACCAGTAGTTATAGTAGTAATAGTAGGAATAGAGTTGATAGTAAAGTCTTAGTTTTAGTAGCAATAGGTAGTAGCCTGAAAGGGTTATCCACAACTTATCCTGAAAGGGTTATTTTAATAATGTAAGCCGTTATTGTGACACTGCTTTGTTTCCCTTTTGACAATCTACACGATCATATTTCTTTTTTATTTAGTTCAACATCCGTCTAAATATTCCTTGTAAGCTTTACCTTAGTACCCTTAGCTTGTGTAGCACATTAGTTGAAGTTGTAGCATTACTAACAGCATGCACATAGTACCTTTGTTTGTTTTTTTTAAACATCCTCTTCAACACACAATGAAATTTTCAACTTAATACCATCAACCGATCCTGAAGTATTAATGATACGTCCTGTTGAAAACTTATGTTGGCATAGTGTGTTTCGATGTATTTCAGTACAGTTTCAATATTGTCCAAAAATTTTGCCTTAATACCCTTAAGTTTATTAGCAGTAGTAGTATCATCAGTAGTTATAGTAGTAATAGTAGGAATTTATAGCAAAAATTTGAGACGCCAAATAAGAGCTTTCTTTTTAAATTATAATTTACAAGTTCCGTTTCTTCTTATCTCTCTATGTTTTGGATAATTTACAAATCAGTATCTAAAGTTGTGGCCTTTACGTGAAGCTAGCGTGCAAAGCCAGAACCAATAAACTACTAATTAATGTACTAATGAAGGCTTGGGACCAGCATAGCTATATTTAGATTAAACCTGACTGGTTATAATCTTTTCAAGGCAGCGTCATACCGTTTTGTAATTCTAGAGTCCTTTTTATGAAGAAATAAAATAGATATAGTCTAACTCTAAAATGAATATATTTGAAAAATGGGGCTAAAAGGATCAAAACATATAATTTTAAGCTATGAAGATGCTTTGAAACGGTGTAAGTAACTTTTATAGCATATCAATACTTTTCTTGGGTGTTAGTCTTACAGTAGGCAAAACTAAATCTAGTTTTTAATTAACTTGGTTGTAGACTAAAAAAAATATTAACAGGTTGCTTGAGCAGCTCTATTGAAGGAAACATTTTAATAAAGTATTACTATTCAAATCCTTACTTTATGGTCTAGGGTAAGACCCCATGTACTTGGACAGTACATAATGTAAGGCAGTTATTTTAAATAAAATTGAGCTTGATAACAAGTTCCTAATTTTGTACATGATGTATATAGGCTTAGAGATTTGGGACTAGCTAATAGTTAGAGCTAGGCCAAGTTAAAGTTTATATTAACAGACTATTTGGGTAGCTAAGAAATAAACTTATCTGTATAATCAGAATTGCATACTGGATCCAAATTTAATAGGCTAGGCTATGCATTTGCATTGGAAATAAATTTTACTGCCATCCTATATAGGCTATATCAATTCAGGGGGATATTTGCACATTAGGGGGTGGAGAAGTGGGGTAATGCTCAAACTTACCTTTATAGTCAGAATTGCATCCTGAATCCAAATTTAATATTCATTTGTGTCAGAAATTAATTTTATCCTCCCCCCCCCTTAGTGTGAAAATATACCCTAAATTGGTATAGCCTATATAAGGGTTGAGGTAAAGTTCATTTCTTTTGCAAATGCATGTCAAATTTGGATACAGGATGCAATTCTGGTCATAGAGATAAGTTTATTCTGGTAAATTTTTCACAGTTCATATTATTGACTTACAAATAAAGTAAACATACCACCCAATCAGGGGCACCAATTAGGGGGGGCCATGCCCCCCCCCCGAGCCTTTGAAAATTACCTTCTTATTTGTATTTCACAGCTATTTTCTATTAAACCAGCAACTGGTCCAATAAATACGACCAACAAACTGGTGCCCTAATTATATAATCTTGTTTTGAAATGTCTAAGAGCAAGTGTGTCTACACTATTTTATTTCCAAGTAGGGTTCATTCAAAACTAAGCTTCATGTGGTCAATACCTGTTTCGTTATTTTTCTTGTGAAGAATTTGTTGTAAACTATGAGTTTTGTATATTCCCTTTTTTAGTAGCTGGGAAAGGAAATGTGTTCTAGGGTTTCAAGGGGGTTTTGGTCAGCAGATTCTTGACGTTGTTGAATAGTTTATGGGATGACTAGTCCCAGTGGAGTGTATGGGACTGTTGTGAACAGGAAATGTAAGTGATTGGTTTATGGGGTTTCTAAGCGGGGTAGTTTGGATTTTTTTTTCGGTGATAATGCGGAAGAAAAATGAAGAAACTTTAGTGCAAGAAACTGGCAATAGTGTCAGCGCCCAAAGTCTTGGGTTAGTTGAGATAAATTCCCCCACCTGTTACAGAATTTTGGAAACAAGCGGAACAATAAATGGCTCAGATCAACATGAAATTTTGGTCTGCATTGCTGAACCCCTTGCAGGTTCCAGTAGCAGTCAAGAAACTCTCTCAGATATCTCTAGGATGCGTCATGACAAACCAGCTCAACCTATTCTTGAGAGATATCTAGCTTCCACTTCTAACAGTAGGAAATCCAGTGCAAATTACTATAAGACTTATGAATGGATTGAATACTCGAAAAACTTGAATTATGTGTTTTGTTTTGCTTGCCGCCATTTTTCTATGGGGACTCTAAGGGCTAGAGAAACTGCTGGAAAAAGGGCTTTCATTGAGTCAGGATTTTGCAAGTGGAACAACAGTTCTGTCTATTAAAGCAACATGATGGTTCTAAAAGACATAGGCATTGTATGTCAGCATGGATGGAATTTGAGATAATGAGTACTGATACTTTGAAATCTATAGCAAATGCCTTAATTCAATCCAGATCTCAAAAGGTTCAGGAAAATAGAGATCATGTGAAGTACATTTTTCGTGTTATTTGCTTTCTTGGCCGCCAGGGTCTTGCTTTGAGGGGTCATGACAAATCAGAAACATCTGCAAACCAGGATAATTTGGTTGAATTGATGGAGGAAATGTCTAAAGGCAACGAAAAGCTGAAGGCCAAGTTACAGTGCCGATATGGTCACTATTGCAGTCATCAGTACCAAAATGACGCAGTTACACTGATAGGAAATGCCTTGTGCCAAGATATTATTTCAGAAGTAAAATCAGCTGATTACTTTGCTATTCTTGTTAATGAGACAAAAGACGTTTCTAGAAAAGAACAATTAGCAATCCTACTCAGGTACATATCAAATGGAAAAGTAGTGGAGCGACCAATCAGCTGCTATCACATGCACAAATTAGATGCTGAGAGCTTATCCACCTTGATTTGTGAAACTATAGATAAGCTTGGTGTAGATTTGATGCTGTGTATTGCCCAATGTTATGATGGCGCATCCGTTATGAGTGGGGAATTTAACAGAGTTCAAGCAAAGTTTAGGGAGAAGGTGCCTCATGCAGTTTATGTACACTGTCACGCCCACAGATTAAACTTGGTTTTGACTGACTGCCTAAAAAATATCAGCAAACTTTCTGAATTTTTCTCTGTGGTGCAAAGACTTTACGCATTTATATCATGCAGCAATACATGTCACAAGCTATTTGTGGAATCCCAGTGTATTAGTGGGCAAAAAGTCTTGGAGCTAGAGAGGACCGTCCAGACTCGCTGGTTTTACGCAGTCCGCTCTATTTCAAAGGTGAAGGCCAGATTTGATTGTATTGTTGCTGTGCTTGCCGCAGTCTCTGATAGTTCCAATGGCAAGGCAGCGTGTGAAGCAAAAGGACTACTAGACAAAATCAACTCTGCCTCTTTTGTTTCAACTTTACACATAATGGAAAAAGTATTAGTCATTGTAAATTGTTTATCAGAGCAACTTTAATCCGGAAGTTTGTTGATTTATAAGGCACTTGCACTGATTTCTGAGACATATGAGACACTCCAAAAGCTGAGAAATGATAATGAATGGAACAACTTAAGCAAAAACATATCTGAATTCTTGGCTTTAAACGATATCCAGGAATCGAAATCTCCACAATCTAAAACCAGTGCTTGAAGCAAGAGAAGTCAAGCCATTTCCATTTGTCTCAAAGACTTTCTTTCAAACTCAACAACTGGTAAACGCAATATCAGTCAGCCAGTTGAATCAGACTGCAGTAAACTTCTGTACTTTGAGGTAATAGATTGTGTCACAAGTGAGATGGATCAACATTTCATGCAGAATATGCCTCTGCTTGACGCTTTATCTTCCTTTGACCCATCAAGTTCCAATTTTCTCAAACTTTTGAAAGTGGAAAGAGTTATGTGTCATTACCAAGAGATTCTCGGTGTCAATGACCATGCCATAGAATCCCAGCTTTCTCTTGCAAAGCTGCATCTGTCAAAAAGTGATATTTCAAAAATGAATCTTCTTTGAGCTATCGAAATCTTATCCGACCTCCCAGTTGCCTATTCTGCAGTGCTAAAACTGATGAAGCTAGTTGCTACTTTGCCTGTGACCACTGCCAGTAATGAACGATTCTTCTCGGCATTAGGGCGTGTGAAAGACTATCTGCAATCAACAATGGGAAGCGACAGACTCAGTGATCTCATGATAATGGCCATTGAAAAAGAGGAGGTAAAGAAACTGGATTTGGATAGATTAGTCAACAATTTTTCCAAGCAGCGACCTCACAGCTACCCCCTGTTTTAGGTATGTTTGCTAAATGTTGTTCTTTTTTTTGCATCTTAATTTAAAAAAAATCGAAAAAAAATCCTTGCCCCCCCTACATTTTTGTGAATTGGCGCCACTGCACCCAATGCCTTTTTTATGATCATTCCAAATATAATAATCATTTTTGCTGCAAATGAGTTTTATCCCCACCCCTATATATACCAGTTCAGGGTATATATTTGCACATTAGGGGGGTGGGGGGGGTAAAATCAGAAATAAATTTGTAAAAATTTGACTTTAGCTACTTTTGGCTATCTTCAAAAGGGGTTAAGTTAGGAAAATGAAACTTTCAGGGATGGGTATGCCAGCTAAATTATTCCTGGGAAGGTATTTTGAAGTACCTACTTCCAATCCTTCTCCCTCTAGAGGGTCCTGAAATTTGGACACATGACAGGTATGACTACTTGTCATGTTTGGACACATGACTGCCTATTGAAATTCTGCCAAAACCACATTTTACCTTAATTTCCACTTATCAGTTTCTTTTTTACTGGTTTTAGTTCTGAATAATGCAGTTCCTGGTATTTGGGTAGAATTTTAAGGCATATCAATGCTTTTTTTTCAAAAATTAGGAAATGTATTTGCATATTGTAAAAACCTTGTAAATTGGGACTGAGTAAAGTTGTGAAGCTGAAAACAATTTTGTTGTACTTCATTTAAGCAGAAGATCCTTTGGAAGGTTTCACTTTTATATCACACAGATTTTTAAGGGTTACAAAGGTTGGGACCCCCTAGAGGTAGAAGGAGTAGAGTTAGCTACTTCAAAATACCTTTCTGGGACATACTTTAGCCTTTAGACCTATCCCTAAAAGTGTCATTTTCCTGACCTAACCCCTTTCTAACATAGCCAAAAGTAACTAAAGTAGAATTTTACTAAAAATTTTGTTTTCAATGTTTAAATTTGGGATAGCCTCAGAAAATTATCTTGATTAAAGTTGATCTTGTCTAAACATGGTAGGAGCCAAGGCAGAAGCTTAAAAACACCTTCCTAGAAATAGAAAATGAGTCAAGGTAGAAGCTTGAAAACATTTTCCCAGCAATAGAGAAGGAATCTCAGCAATAGAGAAAGAGTTAAGGTAGGAGCATAAAAACAGCTATGCCATGGTCCATTAAATCCTACTGCCCAACATTATTGAGTAGCCTCTCATCTAGAATTCTGTCCAATCTGGGTTTTGTACAGCTTTTACAAGCTTCTACAGTTAGTTTGTTTCTTTCTTTGGTACTTTTGCATTATATGGGCCCCTCCAAAGAATTCCAACAAGAGACGCTATAGTCAAATTGGAAAGACACATTGAAAAACCCATTTTTACAAAATGATTAAAGACACCACTGAGAGAAATACTTTATCTAGCATGGTTTTAAGATATTTAAAGTGTTGTCTTTTGGAGTTTAGATGGGGGAAAAGGTACCTAGGTTAGGTTATGTATTTAATATATGCAATGCTTTGATCACCACCACCCGCCACCCCTAATGTGCAAATATATAGCCTAAATTTGTTTTTAAGCTATTATATAGTCATCCTATTTTATTTTATTACATTAGCATTAACCAGACTTGACTTAAATAATTTTTTAGACCACACTACTTTTCCATTTACAAAAAATTAAGCAAGAAAAACAGGCTTTAGTTTTTATAAAGCAGTGAATACAATAAAATAAACACTTAATTAAACAAAAATACTCTGAATATTTTGGCCCCATGTCTGGGAGCCTTTCTCAACAGAAAAAAAGAAAAGAAAAAAATGAAACAAAAAATGTTCTTTTTAAAAACCTTAACTTACATCAAAATAGAAACATACTAAACACATAAAGAGAAAAAAAAACAACAACAACAAAAGGAAAAATATAAATAAATAGGAAACAAAACTTGCCTATTAAATAAACACTTCCATTCACTGGCATATAAGCAAAATTAAATGTCTATATTGATTCAAACACCCCTCCTCACAGTATATAAATGGAAATCTATAAAAAAAATGAAGAATATATTTATACTTAAACCAAAACAATAAAGGTCAGCTACCCCCCAACCCATAACCCCTAATTAAATCTCACAAGTTCATCAACCAATGTTTGAATTATAAATTGAATGGATTTGTTTGCTTGCAAGCTTAGCTGCAGTTTGTTTACTTTTCCCAGCATTTAACCCATTCTGACCTTTGTTTGCAAGGTCATCTTTTGTTTCAGAACTATTATTAAAATCAGTACTGGCTGAAGATCTTACCTGCCTTTTAATTAAACTATTATAAATTGAATTGAAATTTGAATATAATTTTTTTCTCTTTATGTGTTTAGTATGTTTTTATTTTGATGTAAGTTAAGGTTTTTAAAAAGAACATTCTTTGTTTCATTTTTTTCTTTTCTTTTTTTTCTGTTGAGAAAGGCTCTTGGATGTGGGGCCAAAATATTTGGAGTATTTTTGTTTAATTAAGTGTTTATTTTATTGCATTCACTGCTTTATAAAAATTAAAACCCGTTTTTCTTACTTAATTTTTTGCAAACTTGACTTCTTTAGAGGGGCCCATATAATCCAAAAGTACCCTTTCTTTTCGCCCTTTTTTGTGTTTTTTTTCTTTTTTCATACTCTATTGTATAACTTGTGTTATTTATGATCTGAAATAAAAAACGTTCATTCATTCATTAGTCCTTCTCTAAAGGCAAGCCTTGAAGAAAAAAAGCTTCTAAGCAATGATTCTTTTAACACCATAAAAGACAAAAAAAAATAAAAGAAATCAATATATTTTGTTCCAGTTTTTACCCTAGATAATATGTAATAAGATGATAAAGTAGAATAAAAAAAAGTATTTCTTATAATTTGATGAGATTGTGAAGTAAAATAAAAATTAAAAAATACTTTAATTTCTAGTGTTTTAAATTAATAATATGATAAAGTAGAACAAAACATTACTTTAGAAAATTTTATTTTAATAAGATGGTAAAATCAAAATCAAATTTATTTTTTATTTATGTATTCACTAATAACAAATGCAGTAAGCTTTACAAAGCCTACCACAATAAACATAGCACAAATTAAAGATGGTGCCATTTGCTGCTTTAATGCTAGATAAATTTGCTGGGTTGGCTGTGCTGGAATTGTATATAAAATTTTTGCAACATTAGCAATATGCACAGAGATCAGCACAGCCAGTAGGAACTGTAACATCCAATACTGTATTCTCTACCTTGAAATACATTCCACCTGAATTAACTGAGATGACTGAGATCTCTGGGGGAGGATGGTTATTACAGAAAGATTTGAAAAATGCATCAAAAATATGTTTATATGCACTCTCTTATTTTTTATTGTGGTTCCAATGTGTAGAATCTCATTAAAATCTGTATTTAGTTTCTAACACCAGATGCAGTAAGGAGCTTTACAAAGTTTATGCCTTTAAACATTACAACAATCAAAGATATAGCTGAAACAAACTATGTAAACAGAAATATCACAAGAGCAACTAATTTAACAAATATTATCTGCTATGCAGGACTCTTTTTGTATTACTAAACTGACCTCTTCAAGTAAACTATGTAAAATACCAAGAAGAATAATGATGCTACTAAAAAATGATGTATTCCTATTCTTAAAAATAACATTTTGCAAATTCTTGTAACTAAATTTAATGGTCCTAATGTGGGGTTGATGTTACTATTGCCAGACACCACCTGAAACCTAGCATCTTGTTTGTAGATGACCTAACAAATAAATAATGCATAATATCATTGAAATAGAATAATTTTCCTAAATCTCATATCTTTATAAAAAAATGTTTGATTGATGTTCTCACCTTTCTCTTTTCACCAAGGCACTCCATATGGAAGGAGCTGTTGTAGAGACTTTGGAAGGGGCTCATTTCATTGGAAGTTGAAATTTCTATTGCCCTTTTTTTAAGAATCAAAAATAATTAGAGAGCAACCAACCCCCTCCACTGCACCTTTTCCCACGAATTTCATCAGATAAAAATTTCAAGATAGCCATTTTGTTCAGTATAGTTGAAAGGTCCAACAACTATACCTCTTGGGATGTCAACCTCCCCACCCCCAGCCCTCAGGACATGGGCTGTTATGCAATTTGCACATTGTTTGCTTATAGTATTTGTTATTGGAAAGTTAGCATGTTTGACCTTTGATACCCAAAAAGGCCAAGGGTAGTCAAGTCAAAACAAAACTAAAAGGTAACATTCCCACACTACTATTACTACTACTGCTACAACCACTACTTCTATGGGGACTACTACTAAGACTAATGATATCAAGGTGCAAATTTCAGGGAATGTTTAGAGAAAGTTGAACTAAATCAAAACAAACTATCTGTAAACAGTTTGTCAAAAGGGTTATCAGCAATATCTTAGAGAGCTTAGAGCAATAAGTTGAAATCTTCAGGGCATGATGAGAGGGATTTTCAATTGATGAAAAAGCAATATGTGCATATTACTATTGTTACTGCTGTTACTATTACTGCTACTCCAACTACTACTACTGTGACAACTACTATTACTAAGGCTAAGGTTATGAAGGTGAAAATTTTAGGGTGTATTGAGGAGGAATTTGAATTAAATCAAAACCTACCATGTGCATGCAGGTTGTCAAAAGGATGTATCAGCAATATTTTGGGAATATTTTTTGAACATTAAGTTGAATCCTACAGGGGATGTTGAACAAACAAAGGGCAATATTTGCATGCTTCTACCACAATTATTTTCAGTGCTATTACTACTGCTGTAACTACTCCTACTGCTACTAAAGTTAAGGATATCAAGGTGAGAATATCAGGAAATAATGAGAGCATGTTGAACTAAATCAAAGCTAGCTATTTGTATTCAGATTGTCTAAAGGACATATTAGCAATAGCCTAGGAATTGCTTAGGGCGTTAAGTTGAAACCTTCAGGGTATGTTGAGAGGGATGTTGAAAAACAAAAACAACAAAAGGTGCTATGTGCATAGGTAACTGCTTCCAATTCTATGACTAATACAGATATTACTACTACTGAGGCTAAGGGTATTAAGGTGAAGCCTTTAGGGAATATTTAGTGGGATGTTGGATTAAATCAAAACAGTATATGCATGTAAGTTGTCAAAAGAGAATATCAGCAATATCTCTGCAACAGCTTAGAGTTAGAGTATCAAGTTGAAACTTTCAGGTAATGTTAATTTAACCAAAAGGCTCTATGTGCATACTATTAGTACTGTCCTTATGATTACTGCCACTACTTCTGCTAATGGTGATAAGATGAAACTTTCATGGAATGTTGACTGGATGTTGAATTGTATCAAGACGCACTATAAATGCAGAATGTTATACTGGTGTCAAAAGGGCATATAAGCAATATCTTAGGAGCAGCCTAGAGCAGTGATTCTCAAACCGTGGTACATGTACCCCTTGAGGGTACACAGCAATTCTTATGGGGTACATGACTGGCCAACAAAAAATAAAACAACCCTTTAACTGTAAAAACTGGTAATTTTATTTATATTTTAGCTATAGTTTACTTAGTACCAGTAACTGATGAGGGGTGCCTAAAATGTATTGTGGGTAAAAAGGGCTACAGTGTCTAAATAAGTTTTAGAACCACTGGCCTAGAGTATTTGAAGCTACTAAGGCTAAGAGTATCAAGTTGAAAATTGCAGGGAATATTGAGGGGGAACTGGAATTAAAGTAATACTCATCATATTTAAGAAGGTCATTAAAAGAGCATATCAGCAATATCTTAGAAATGGATTGGACTATTAAGTTAAAACTTACTGGGCATGTTTTGTGACAATGTTGAACTAACCTAAAGGCCATATTTGCATACTAGTACTGCTAATTTTATTGCTATTATTACAATTGCTACTACTAAAGCTAAGGGTATAAGGGTGAAAGTTACAGGGGATGTTTAGAGGGATGTTAACTAGACTAAAAAGCCACAACATAAGTAGTCTAATATTAATACTACTACAACTAATACTTTTCTCAATGCTCCAGCTATTACTTCTGATACTATGACAACTACAAGTGCAAATGCTAAGGATATTGGTAAAACTTTCAGGGAATGGTGAGGGTGGTTTTGAGCTGGATTAAAACACACTATGTCTATATGGGTTATCAAAAAGATGTGTTAGCAATTTCCAATCAATGCCTTAGAATAGTAGGCTGAAAATTCCAGGGCTACAAATATTGCTACTATTGAACTAAGTCAAAATAGTTAAAGTACATGCAGGTTGTCAAGATATCTAGGCAGGATATCTTTGGGCTGGAATAAAGTAGGAACTTTCAGGGAAGGTTCATCTGTATTTAAAAGTAAATCAAAAGGCACTATGTGCATGTTGGTTGTCAATCAGATATCTCAAGAATATCTGGGGATATGAAGTTAAAAATTTCAGGATTGCTCCTATTATTACTCTGCTCTTACTACTAAATCAAAAGGGGTAAATGCATCCAGGTTGTCAAATAGCATAGATACAAGACAAAATTTATTTTTTAGAGAAAGATGTGGAAAATGTGTATCCAGGTTGTCAAAAGGGTATATATTGTTTGTAATTTTTAGAAAATTTTGCACAGCATATGAATAGTAAGCCAAAACCTGGATTCTCATGGAGAAAAACCAAAAACATTTAAAATACAGTACTTGTTTCTTAGCCAATGAAAAAGTCTATGTAAATTAAAAACAAGCAGAAATCCATTCTAAAAAAATATTTCCCACAAAAGAACCTTTTGCAAAGAAAAATAAAGAGCAACATTAAACTAAAGACAAGCAGAAATAAAGTCACATTTATTTAAATGTATAACTTACACAAATCACATAAATAAATGAAATCCAGAACAAATAGAAATTAAATAAATAGCCAAGTCAAACTCAAAACAAGCAGAAACTAAGAAGAGTGAGGCTGACACCTCCCATGTAATATGTGCATGTAATTTCTGCACAATATTGAAATTTGTGCATGTAATATTGAAAAAGTGCATGTAATTTGCACTTTACTGAAAGCAAAATACATTAACTACTTTTTTTAACTTAATAAATCTAAAATTATAAAGACTTTCATGACTGAATACCAGCAAATGTATTAAACCATCAATGCACATTCTGTTTTTTCAGTAATCTTGGTTAT
This sequence comes from Artemia sp. Qi Xiang Cuo, assembly GCF_049724085.1. Taxonomy (NCBI): domain Eukaryota; kingdom Metazoa; phylum Arthropoda; class Branchiopoda; order Anostraca; family Artemiidae; genus Artemia; species Artemia sp. Qi Xiang Cuo. The sequence goes on from NC_142803.1 coordinate 54,542,257, forward strand.
GATGGTGATTTTTTGTTATTTTGTCAATATTATGAGAAATAAAAACACTAAAAAGAAAAAAAAGGATTGTTTTCAGTCAAGTGCAAATTATATTGTGATCTTTAGAAGGTATGGATGTACTCAGCTCAACTCCTCTTATTCTCTGCCTGTTTTGAGTTTGACTTGGTTATTCATTTATTTTCTCTTTGATTTGGGTTTAATTTATTTATTTATTGCAACTTGTGGCACCATAGTTTTAAACTTGAAAAATAATACTACTCCATTTCTGCTTGTCTGTGGTTTAATTCAGCTCTTTACTTTCATTTGAAAAACTTCTTTTGTGGAATTTTTTTTTTTAATTAATTTTAGTTTGCTTCTTATTGACATAGTCTTTTTCATTGGTTAAGAAAAAAATATTTTTAATACTTTTGGCTTTTCTCTGTTAGAATCCATGACTTTGGCTTACTATTCAGATGTTTGACAAAATGTTTCAGCAATTTTTAATAATATACACCCTATTGACAATGTGGATACACATTCTCCACAACTTTCCCAGAAAAATAAATTTTGTCTCTATTATGTTCCAAAGACATTGTATTTCATTCCTGGACAGGTAGTTCGTTTCGTTTGTTGTTTATTTATGCTCTTCACATTGACTAGATAATATAATTCATGTTGAATAAATTAGTAATAGATACAATTATGCTCAAATGTAGGTAGTAGAAAGAGAAACAAGATTTATTTAGATTCATATTTGAGATTTATTTAATGTAGATTTTGGTGCATTTGCTTGTCTTGCATCCCAGCAAAAATATCATATGAGTTTTCACTACAATTAACTAAATTAAATCTTCTAAAATCATGTGTCAGCATTGGAATATTAGACTAAATAGAAAATAATGACTAAACGTTTTTTAAGCCTTATTTAATTCTTTTATTCTTTATTTATTATTTTTTGTTCTTTTATTCTTTTGCATCCTTATTAATATCAGACATTTTTATTTCAAGAATAATTTTAATCCAAAATTCAATGTATCCAAAGTAGGCCTAGGTTAGATTGGAAAAATTTTAGTAGCTTAAGCAGGCTTCCTTTTCTTAAGCTGATAGGCCTACCAGTGACAGAATAATGTTATCTTTGTCTTTCTTAAAATTTTAAAATACCTGAAGAGACAAGTAGCCTATACAGCTGTTTAGGGTCTAAAAAATTGCCAGATGCTAAATGACGTTGTTGACTGAACACTAGTACCAGTTTTAACTCATAGGTTTCATGTACTCTTTCATAGTAACAATAGTAAACAAAAACTGGTTAGGAGAGTGAGTCACTTAAAGCTGAAAAAGTCATCTAACTCTTATTTATCTTATATGATACGTTTATTTGTCATGTTTTATGCATTTTTATTTATCTGGATCTTGTTTTACTTCTGTTAACTATGTCAGTCACAAATTCTATAAGTGCATGTCTATTGAGTTGCTGGTCAGACATACTTGAATATGAAGGAAGTCTTAACTGGTTTCGCCTTGCTAAAAATGGTCTTCCTTTTGCTGATATAACAGGGGAGAAGGGGGTATTTTCACCAACTTGAATGCTTTCTACAACCTTGACAAGAAACAATTAAATTGATAATGAAATGAGAAGTGCTCTTGTAACTTTAGAACTTTCTACTGATTTAATTTTCTGAAGAACATCCCCATCCACTCATTACATTATTTACATGCCACAAACATAATCCATGGATTTTTAATGGATTACCATTCCAAGCTGGTTGAGGAATACCTTTTGTATAATTTATAAATTATTCCTGAAGTTAAATTTAGCTTGGGTTTAGGTCTTGTTCAACAAGCTCATTCACTTTGAAGTATCTAATTTTTCCAATCAATACATTTTCAACCTTACATTACCTTAAATCACATTGTCTAGCAAAATAAGGAAAAGAAAATCCTGTAGAGTTGCTGGTTAGTCATGATGGGGAGCCATTGACTCAATTGCATCCCACTCTGTCTTCCATGGAATTTTGAAGTTTAGTTCCATTTTCAAGTTCAAAATTTCTTAGATACTTCTCTGCAAACTACAGGGAATTACTTTCATGCTGATTAACGAATTCTGCTGCATCTGTTTTTAATGATTAGAGGATGATTATTCACATAAGACAAAAATTGACTCTACTGGGAAAACCAAATATCTTAATTTTTTGCCAGGCATATAGGGCCAAATGAAAAGCAGGTAGTCCCTGAATTGGAGCAAGGAAGGAGGTCAAGGTTGTAAGGAAGAATTTAAGGGAATTTGGAACTTCTTTGGGAGTGTATTCTTTGGGGACAGATGAGGAGCATGTGTAGCTGGGTTGGCCTCAGGTGGCTTAGTGCTGCAGTAAGTTGTTAGTAGTAGCAGTAGGGGTTCCATGCTGCTTGTGGAAAGTGTCTCTGGGTACTAGTTTTTGGTGCTAAATTCAGACTATTATGCTTGTGACTTTAATTAAACTTAAGATTTTGACTTTTTTCTTTATTTTGTGTTCAGTTACTTCAAGAAATGAAAAGTATTCTTGAAAAATTTGTAAAATCATAACTGAGACCCAATTAATAACTCTAGTTTATTGTTAAAAGTTGATTTTGACAATAATTAATTTAAAAAAAACTTTTTCCACAAAATAAGTTTTTCAAAGAAAAGTAAAGAACTCCATTAAACAAAAACTGATCAAAAATAAAATTAAATAATCTACCAAACGTGAAACTATCACAAATCAGCATCGATAAATAAATGAAACCCAAAACGAGCAGAAATTACATAAATAACCGAGTCAAACTCGAAACGAGCAGAAATTAACATAAGTTGGGCTCAAAATCCCTATGTCTTCCCAAGGCCAGAACATAATTTGCACTTTACTGAAAAAATATAAATGTTTTTACTTTTATAACTTTTATAAATCAAATAATATTAAGATTTTGATTACTAAATATCAGTAAATGTATATTAAACTGACAATGCACATTCATTTGTATTTTTTTCAGTAAAGTGCAAATTATGTTCTGGCCTTGTGAAGGCATAGGGGTTTTGAGCCCAACTTATGTTAATTTCTGCTCGTTTTGATTTTGACTCGGTTATTTTATTGCAATTTCTGCTCGTTTTGGGTTTCATTTATTTATCGATGCTGATTTGTGGTAGTTTCACGCTTGGTAGATTATTTGATTTTATTTTTGATCAGTTTTTGTTTAATGGAGTTCTTTACTTTTCTTTGAAAAACTTATTTTGTGGAAATAGTTTTTTTTAATTAATTTCCGTTCGTTTTATATTGACAATAGTCTTTTCAGAGAAAAAGAAAATAATACTTTGAATCTTTTCGTTTTTTTTAAGAATTTATAGTATGCCCTGCTATTTGTATGCTGGAGAAAAATTTTCAGAAATTTTTAACAACATACACCCGCTTAAAAATCTCGACAGTAGTGTTTAATCTAGTTTCATACCTCCTCTAGTTGACCTGAAATGGAAAACCATTCGCAAAAAAATCTGTTTACTTTCTTTGATAGCTTGGATACACTTACGCTATTTTGATTTGGTTAATTTTTAAGAGCAGAAGCAGCCCCAAAAGTTTGAACATAATACCCTCAGTCATTCTTGGGATACTACTGAGATGCCTTATTGGGAATTAGCATTAACACAGTACATTTTGATTTAATCTTATGGAAGCATTTATTATCTAAACATAAAGTCAATTAGATAGAGAGGCTTGGGAGGGGGATTAGTTGCACTCTAATTACTTCTAATTATTAGATAGAATATCATCCCTTTCTATTTTCAATCAAATGAGCCATTTTTGGAGTTCCTAAAAAAACTCCTTTGATAAATAGTGCCCTGGTCTAAACAACAACAACAACAACAAAAAAATAATAAATTATACCCACATCGATCTTTACTATAAAAATTTCAAATCTTCCAATCACTTACGACTATTAAAAAGGGCTCTGGGCCTTTCGAATTCCATTCGATTGAGTCTCTTTCGAGTTTCTACGACAACACTTCCTATAAACACCTTATATGGCCCCAGGGCATAAATTACAACTCTTACCCTAAGGGCTGTGATGGTGGTTGTCATCCTCTAAGACCTAATTTCCAGAACTTTCAACTACTTTACACAAAATCGCCATCTCAAAATTTTGATTGGATGTGTCTGGGAAAATGGTGGGCGTGAGAGGGGCGTTAGTCTTTCTCCAATCACTTTCAACTATTAAAAAAGGCACTAGGCCTTTCGAATTCCAACCGAATGAGCCTTTTTGAAGTTTCTATAACAACACTTTCAATAAAAACCTTGTATGTCCCTCGGGGATAACTTACAACCCGCGCCCTGGGGGCTGGGTGGGTGGGGGGGATTGCCATCCTCAAAGAGCTGATTTCGAGAACTTTCTAATGCGTTGAACAAAATGGCTATCTGAAAATTTTGATTGGATGTGTTTGGGGGAATGGTGGGCGTGAGAGAGGGGTTAGTTACCGTCCAATCACTTTAACTATTAAAAAGGGCACTATTTCTCTCAATTTCCAATTGAATGAGCCCGTTTTGAAGTTTTTACGACAACTCTATCATTAAAAACCTTATATGCCCCCTGGGCATAACTTACAACCTTTGCCCTGGGGACCCTCGGGGTTTGTCATCCTTAAATACATAATTTCCAGAACTTTCAACTACGTTGAACAAAATGGCTATCTCTAAGCTTTGATTGAATGTGTTGGGGAAATGGAGGGCGTGAGAGGGGGGTTAATTACTATCCGCTCACTTTCGACTATTAAAAAGGGCAATTTCAATTTCCAATCAAATGAGCCCCTTTTGAAATTTCTACAACAACTTTCAACTTACAACCCTTGCCCTGATTGCTGTGGGGGAGTGTCCTCCTCAAAAACATAATTTCTATCTAGAAATCCAAAACACTGAATAAAATGGCTTTCTAAAAATTTTGGTTGGATGTGTTTGGGGAAAAGGTGGGCGAGACAGGGGGGTTAGTTGCCCTCAAATCACTTTCGACTATTAAAAAGGGCACTAGATCTTTGAATTTCCAATGGAATGAGCCCTTTTTCAAGTTTCTACGACAAAGATTTCAATAAAAACTTATATGCCCCCAGGGCATAACTTATAACCCTTGCTCTGAAGACTGTGGGGGGAGTGTCCTCCTCAAAGGTATAATTTCCTGGACTTTAACTGCGTGGAACAAAATGGCTATCTCAAAATTTTGATTGGATGTGTTTGGGGAAATGGTGGGCGTGGAATGGGTGTTAGTTGCCTTCCAATTACTTTCGACTATTAAAAAGGGCACAAGCCATTTCAATTTCTAATCAAATGAGCCCTTTTTAAAGTTTCTACGACAACGCGTTCTATAAAAACTTTATATGCCCCTGGGGGCGTGGGGGGGGGCTAGTTGCCCTCCAATCACTTTCGACTGTTAAAAAGGGCACTAGCCATTTGAATTTCCGATTGAATGAGCCTGTTTTGAAGTTTCTATGACAACGCTTTCTATAAAAACCTTATATGCCCCTAGGGCATAACTTAAAACCCTTGCCCTGAGGGTTGGGAGGAGTGTCCTCCTCAAAAACATATTTTTTATCTGGAAATCAACTACGCTGAACAAAATGGTTATCTCAACACTTTGATGGGATAGATTTGGGGGAATGATGGGCGTGGGGGGGGGGCTATTTGTCCTTCAATCACATTCGACTATTAAAAAGGGCGCTAGCCGTTTGAATTTCCAATCGAATGATCCTGTTTTGACGTTTCTACGACAACGCCTTCTGTAAAAACCAAACATGCCCCCAGGGCATGAATAAAAGCTCGGGCTTCATGGATTGTGGTGGATTGTCCTCATAAAAAACACATTAACTATCCGGATATACTGCAAGCTTGAAAGTTAAGTCATATCAAAATTGTGAGAGAAGATGTCTTGGGGACTGAAGGGTGTGAGGAGGGGGCTCCTTCCTCTCCACACACTTACGACTATTTAAAAAGGCACTATTCACTCCAATTTCCAATCGAGTGAGCCCTTTTTGAAGTTTCTACGACAACTCCTTCGATACGAAGTGCCCGGGTATAAAGAACCAAAAAAAACACATTGTGCCCACATCGTTCTTTACTTAGGCAGCGCTAGTGCGCTGCTTATGAAAAGTATGGTTAATTTTCAAATAATTTGCTTTGTCAGTTGATAATTGTGATGATTTTGTCTATTGAGTCTTATAAGCCAGCTTAGCGTTTCTTTGGATAGATGGAACTGACAACTTTTATTTCCATTGCGTGACTTGTCTTGCCACATGGCTTTTGCCAAATAGCCTACTTTTTATACTACCTAATTAGTTGTGACCCACATTTTAAATTTGTTTGATTTAATTTTGGCTGCAACAAAGATGCAATTAGGCAACTGCAGGTTGTTATTATCTTTTCCCACTTTACCTTTATTAATTCTTTACAAGCTAGTATATTATACCATAAAAAGGAATTGGAGGGATCCCTCTGCCTCAGAAGGAATAGAAACCTTTTCATTGCCTTTTGGACAAAACTGATAAAAGTAAGAATGCCTTTTATTTTGTCTTGTAAGTTTTCTTTGAAAGTACGTTGATTTTTTTTAAAGCCATTTATATTATGAAATCATTGTGCAATTCAATTTTTGTTGCAACAATCTACTATCAGTGTGAATTTTGTGACACAAAATTTCATAGGAATCATTTTTCATAGGGGCCTAACATAACAGGATGTTAGGTAAAGGAGGCCTTTGGGCTCACTCCTTCTTGAGAATAAAAAAAAAATCTAGAGTTTCTCAGATATTTGATTTGTGGGGTACAAATCTTTTCCTCCCACTTCCCAAACCCAACCATTGACAATTTTCAGCAGTAATCTTCTATCACTATGAATTTTTGCATGCTCAAAATTTCATGGGAATTATTTCTCATGAGGGGAGGAGGGGGCTCAAATCAAAGTGTATAAGGGGGATAAGGTTTTTGAGCTCACTAATTATTCAGAATCACAACGAACGAAAGATTTTTACCTTTGTTTCACGAAAATTTAAGAAGGGGTAGAGGGAAATGCATTTTTCAGAATCTTGGGAGGGGGGGGAAGGAAATTTGCCCTTTAAAAAAAATCTATGAAAGCACCAAAAAGGGCCTCACAGCAAACAAAGGACAAACTAGATCCTGGTTTGGGGTAAATTATGCATCCTTCCTCCACCACCCATATATTAAAAATTTAAACTATTGCTTCTTGATTATTTGATGAGTTATTAATTTTGTTTTTAGTGAATGATAGTGAAGTTTCTAGAATAAAGGAAGCATTTCGGAGGCTATCTGGCAACACTGGAGTCCTTTCAAAGTGTGCCTTCATCAGAGACATCCTTGGAGAAAATGTCCCATGCGCCCTAGCTGAGGTAATTGTTTTAACTTTATATATACAGTATACTCAGTGGTGTCAATTCCCCAAAATCTAGGGCGTGGGGGGTTAGGAGAGGGAGTACATTTCTCAAAATCTAAGGTTGGGAAACCTTTTGTATTTTCTGTAAAAGTACTAAAAACAGTTTTCAATGGAAATATTCTAAAAAGAATGTTTTTTCGAAATCTTGGGAGGGAGCGAAAAAACTCGAGTGGAGCATATGAACCCTTCTCCTTCCAATTGACTCCCCTTGGTATAAATATATTCATATATTTAGCTGTAATGTTAGCTGTAACTATGATAGTTATTTTTGATAAAGGAACATTTAACTTGAATCTCGAATATATAAATTAAGTGTTTGTTTGTCTTTTTACATTTGCACTGGAAAATAAGCCAAACTAATGAAGCCAGAGATGTGGCTTAAACTTGTATTAGTTGATATAATCTATTGTACTACTTGGGCAACTTGATCGCATAGGTTACATTTCCGCTACACACGCAGAAAAATCTGCCTCCAACCTTTACTCTCACTGGTTAGTCGTAAAAATAGCTTTTGAAAGTTGAATAGCCTATAGCCCAACTCACCAAACTATGGATGGGATATATTTATTTAACAATGAAGCTGTGCACAATTTTGTTTTTGTAGACAAAATGTAACTATAGTATCATAATTTCACTGGTTAGTCGTAAAAATAGCTTTTTAAAGTTGAATAGCCTATATAGCCCAACTCACGAAGCTACAGATGGGATATATTTTCTTAGCAATGAAGCTGTGCTCAATTTTGTTTCTGTAGACAAAAGTAACTATAGCATCATATACAGTCATAACACTAATGATGATTCAGTTCCGCTAATTTACTTAACCAACAGGCTTTTCAATTCTGTGGGAGGGGCAGTTACCCCCTCAATCTTATAGTCCCTCTTAAATTTTGAAAATAATTTTTTTTTTATATTTTCATTGCAATCTTTTTTTGTATTATTGCTAAAAAAAGACCAGGAAAACGGCAAATTGCTCCTCCTAGATTTTTAAACTGACACTTTGCCCACCCCTTAAATTTTGTGAATTACGCCCCTGTTGGTCCTTGGCTTGGTCACTTCAGCACTTGATGGTATGGTAGAGCATTAGCATAGTGTAGTTTTGTTTCTATAAAAAAAATTAGCAGGTGTAAATGGTAAAAAGATACCATTTACCAAATGGGTGCTAGAGATGATGCATAGGTGAGCAATAAATGATCAATAATCAAAACTAATGAGAGTTAAGTATGAAATAAAATACAGAATAAAATGAAATAAAAGTGTCCTCGTGTCACACAAGGAGACCCCCCCCCCCCACTCACTAAAACTTTCTGTTTGCCTACCATGGAAACAAGACATACTTTTCAATAGCTTGAACATAATGTTTAGTCCGGGTACGAATGTTGTTGCTACTGATAATTTATTCTTATTTACTGTATTGAAGATTTCTAGACTGACTTATTTATTTACCCTAAGATTAAAAAACCTTTAATGAAATGGTAATTTGTGACTAAAATGTAAGAAAACTTTCAGGTAGGTTACTATATTTTTTTCTTCCCCCTAAGGGTGGCCTGGGGGAAGAATTTTCGAAAAAAAACAAAGGAGATTTTGAGTCTGAGTCTCACTGCTTTAAGCCTCATTTTTGTCTGAACCTCATAGTTATCTTCTCAGAAGTGGCAACCAAACTGAAAATTTGTTAAACAGTCTACCATCAAATGTTTCTTTATGTCAGAGCATTGTAACCTATATTTTACATTACTGTGTTACTAATCAGGGTTCATTTTCAATTATAGCATATTTTCACGTTGTATGGAGGAACATCTCGAGGCATTGGCTGGAAAGAGCTGGTCTGTGGACTTGTTCTTTTGACAAGAGGAACACACGAGGAAAGACTCTTATGTAAGTTTACTCTGTATATTTTTATGGACAATAAAAGAAGAAGAATAAATAATTGTTTAAATAGGGATAAATCCTTTTATTAGACAGTTAAAACAATGATGAAATCTCTGGATATTTCGGTTACTTCAACAGTAATCGTCATCAACTGATAAACTAAATTATTACAATTAAAACAACGATATTTATACAACACAGAGTAATTACATATTGTTTAGTGCTCTTATTTATTCAAGCAATTATGGAAGCAACTCTTGCAACCTTGACTTCCCAGTTTCCGGTTCATTAGCTTGATTTGAATTATCTGGTGTGCTAGAGGTCAAACGTATTGGGAGAAATTAATTTTATTTTATCTGATTTAAGTCAAACTCACCCGCATCTATATTGAAAGCCATGTTTTTGAATAAAATTTTCTTAATTTCAATTGTTTCCCTGAAAATTTGCTTTAAGCCCTGGTCCCTGGAAACCAAAGAATCATTCTCGAACATAATAAAATGATCTGGGAAATTAAAAATGTGTTCCGATAGAGCGGATGTAAAATCTTCGGGTTCGAAACTTCGTTTTAAGGCCGACAAAATGTAATCTTGATGTTTCATTTTTAAATTCCGGTTAGGCCGTCCCGCATAGGAGTTTCATGGAAAGGGATAGTGGTCTTCAAAAATACTTAAAGAGAGAAGAATGGAAAAGAACAGGGTGAGTAAGGGAGAAAGAGGGAGGGGAGAAGAGAGTAAATACTTTTAGACAAACAAATGCAGAAAGATCAAGGTTGAATTTATCAGTTAAGTTTGTTTCAAGGATACGGAAGTAATAAGGACCTTAAAGTTTTAAGGGAGAAACTTCCAGGTAGGCTATTTGGGGCGAGCTTCGTAGGGAAAATGGTTTGTGTGGAAGAGTCCTGATGAGTAAAGACAGAAACAAGCGCAAGTGACTATTTATTGAATGATGTTATTCTGTTTATGTATTAATGTGTTTCTGTTCCTTTATCACACAAAAAAGTAGGAAACACACAGAAAAGAAAACACGGCTGTATTTTGGTTAAAGCTTCGTAGGGAAAATGGTTTGTGTGGAAAAATTCCTGGTGAGTAAAGACAGAAAAAAGCGTATAGCCAAAAAGACGAAAGATTAAATATACTATTTATTGGGTGATGTTATTCTGTTTATTTTTTAAACAGAGGGGTTATTGGGTGATGGTATTTATTGGTATTTTGGTATTTGGTTATTGGTATTTATTAAACAGATTATTGGGTGATGTTATTTCTGTTTATTTTTATTTGTTCCTTTATCACACAAAAAAGTAGGAAATACACAGAAAAGTAAATACTGGTTAAAGAAAATGAACTAATGATTTAAAACGGACTTAAAAACATATTTACTTGATTACTAGACTTGTCATATCTGAAAACCTTTGCATATTGATTCTTGAACTAGGGAGATATATTTGGCCAGAATGAGTAGATTATAGTATCAATATATTTGTATTTTAGTAGGTGGCTAGTAGAAGCCAATTGCAGTAGTAGGGTAGTAGTAGTAGGGCCAGGGATAGCTTCCTTGTAATAAAGGTACTTTTTGGTTGTTTTAAGTTTAGAATTTTTAATCTTATTTTATAAGCCTATGTTTTTTGTTTGATTTGGGTCTATTTTTCTTTTTTTAGGCCTGGAAAAAGTCGGTCTTAAATTTTTTATCAAGAAAAAGATACATGACTGAATTTCCTGTGGGGCTGTAGTCGGTTTGATCCCATCTTTGTAAAATGGGACCTAGATACCTTGTATGATCTCATATTTGGCTATAATATATATTTGCCATGTTTAGCCGTTTTAATACTTACATGCTGAATAATACTGAAAAATATCTAAAAAAAAACGTACAGAAGTGATCCATCCCATAAAATTCAAAAAAATAGAGATAGAGAGAAATGGAGATTGAAGAAGGAAACAGGAAAAAAGGAAGAAATTGAGCATTGAGCATTGCAAGAAAATGCAAACTGATCAAGTGACAGCAAGTGTATAAAAGGTTGGAAAAATGTCTTTAAACACTTGCTGAAAAGTACCAAAGACTTTTTCAAAATAACATGTTAATTAACCATTAATAATCAAATTAACAGGCTGTTTCAATTTAATAATATATATAATGGAACAAAAATGTTATCATATTAATTATTAATATAGTTATTAGTAAATAATTAATTATTAATCACACTTAAACAAAATAATGAAACATTATTAATAATATATATAAAGGAACAACATTAATATGAAATAAACAAACTGAAATCACCCTGAAGCAACGAATCACACTGAAACAAAATAATGAAAAAAATAGAGTTCATGTTCCTCAAAAAATTGTTTCAAACGTTCGACAACGAGCTGCTATTGAAATATTTTAGTATTTATCGCCTTAAATTAATTATCCTAAGTAAATAGGCTAGTTGATTACTGATCTCGTCTATTCTCATTAGGGAATACACAGGTGCTTTTGTACGGGTTTGTTAGAGCTTGGACTCTAAAGCAGTATCTTTCTCCCGTATTTCTGTTTGCATTGCTCATTATGTTAGGTTATGCCTAATTCAGATCTCACTTCTGCGTGCGTGTGTGACGTTGCAAACATGTTGGTTTAAAATGAAATTTAGTGGAATTTAAGGAATTGAGAAAAAAAAAAAAACAGTTCAAGGTGAGTATTGTTTTAATTTTGCCTATAACTCATAAGTTTTAATTTATACAAAGATTTGTAAGTTCAAGTAATTTAAATCAGTGTCAACGCTGTACCGTTACCTTAGTGAAGGGCCACGCGCCTCCCGTGTATGATAATAATTTTATCGTTTTTCCGCTCACCACTTTGTATGGAAGGGGTGGGTGGTCGTAGAAACTTGGGAGGGGACTCATTCGGTTGAACATTTAGAGTTCGTGTGGCCTTTTCAAGGATTGAAAGGGATTTGATTGTGTCAAGTCCCCCCTGTGCTCTTTTTACTCCATCCATACCCCCCATGACTTTTCTCAGAAGTCACAGACAACCCACTTTTCCAGAATAGTCGAAAGACTAAATGAATATGTCTCCAAGAATAATATGACCTCCGCAGTCCCTAAGATAATGACCGTAAAGTATGCAAAATGCAAGTTGTTTACAGATAAGTTTTATGAAAAAGAGGGTGGGGGGGCGGTTTAATCTCGGTTGTACAGTTTCTTTGCAAGTTTCTGAGATCGTTTCCTAGGCCAATAGGAACATTTATTTTGTCGGGATGGAGGAGGGGGTTAGGAGACCCTGAAATACGCCTAAAATTATTTGGCCATATTCAGCTTGAAGCTTATAGTCGTAAGTCATTGAGTGGAAGTTATTGCATTTTCTTTCTGGGAATTTTGTTCTGATTGGTTTGTAACTTAGATCCTGAATTCCTCAGGTTAAGGGGACACAAAACAGGGCTTGTCAAGGGCTGAAATAATTTTCCACCCTGAAAGGCATGGCGCTTAAACTCATGTACTCTGAGGGGGGGGGGTCTGATGTACAAACTCTAAATATGGGGCCTTGAAATGATTTAAATCATTTTCTCCTGATTGGCTTGAAACTTTATTGGGAGATAAAAACCATTTCATTGGGAGAGAGAAGGGTGTTAGGGACGCAGAAACAGCCCTAAAGAATTAATTTCTGTGATCAGTTTGAAATTTACAGCCGTAAATGCCTTGATCAAGCGGGACACAATGTAAAAAAAACTAGTTTGGGAGAGTGGTTTTCCCCACAAATGCGGCCAAAAAAGGACTAAACGCCCTTTTAACTGAAAGTAATGAGCAACATAAAAACTCAAAACGGACAGAAATTATTCCATACATGAAGGGTTGCCCCTCCTAAATACATTGCTTTTTACGATAAAGTTTGACTGTTTGTCCCAATTTTTTAAGAATGGCTACTGAAACACATGGACCGTTCGTTTAGAATAGGAAGCTTTTTTAAAAGTGCTAACACCTTTAGCGTAAAGAACAAGATATTGAGGAGGGGGCAACCCTTTATTTATGGATTAAATCACAGTTCCATATTTCAGTATCTCATAATGTTTTTTTTCATAATAACTCCATTTTTTTCATAATGTTATTTGAAATTCCTTGGATCAAGTGGAACCCGATTCGCAAAAAAAAACTTTCTATGAACGACTTGAAAGGTATGACCATAAATCCCTTGGCCAAATTGTCACATTTCAATTTCCAAGCAGAAAGTGTTTAGAAAAAAAGAAAAGTGTAGAAAGCAGAAAGAAAGTGTAGAATAAAACTTTTCCATTTCGGTAAATAGAATAACCCACTGAAAGATTACGGATAAAAATAGAAAACCAACAAAATTGATGCGCATAAAATAATATTTGTCTATAATATAGCAGTTATTGTAAAAAAAAACAAAAAACGAATTCATGAAACATACGGAAATAACTAGTGATTTCCCCTAATGGGTAACCGTCTGATTAGAATGGGGCAACCTAGTACGTAATGGGGGGGGGGCTCTTACTGTATATACACCAATTTTTCACAGTTTCATGAATCAACATCTATTTCTTGAATATTTAATATCTTATTTAATTAATATCTTATTAAATATAGTAAAATCTTATTAAATATAGTAATATCTTAATTTATATATTTTATTTATTATCAAGACATTTAGTATCTTAAAAATTAAAAAGGCTAGTAGCCAGTTTTCCAGTCAATCATTGACTTTATGTTTATGATCCCCTTATAGACCATATGAAGAGCTACTAAAGATTATCTTGCCAAAATATTTTTGATTTGAACCTTGATGCCTATGACTGTTCCTTTGTTAGCATCATCCGTATACCATGAATTTATACGATCCAAATTATTAACTTCTCATGAATATTTTATGTATTCTAATTTTATTAAATTATTTTTGCACGAGTCTAGAACTTAGCTCCAGACTAAAACTGAATTCGCGTCAAATTGACATTGAAAATTTTTTATAGCTTTAAAAAAGGGAGATTGATGTCAACGCTTTTGAAACTAAGTTCTTTCTTCAAGCAAAAACGAATAGACGACGTTGCTACTAGAATTTCTGCTAGTATGTCTAATTGGAAACGAAAATCTCTGAATATTGTGGAAGAATTGCCCGAAAAATGGTACTTTGAATTCATATCTTTAATACTGCCGACAGTATATAAGAATGCTTCTAAAAAAATTTTTTTTTGAATTTATTTCAAAAAAGAAAATTTCTGGGTGGGAAATCAATGTTTAAAAACTCTAATGTGTAATAGGAGAACTGATTATTTGCCCTATGAAGATTTTTTTTCCACAAGATGACGTGAAAATCGGGTACCAAAGAAAAACCGATTCCTGGCAAAACCTAGCTTCATTCTTAGGGTTTCTGGACTGTATGTCATAGATTCTGGAACCTTGTAGCAGGCCTGTATTTACCAATAGGCCTGAGCCTAGGGGTGCACAATGCCAGGGGGCGCAATAAATTATCACTGAGTGATTTTTTTTCTTAACAAAAAACTGGACTGCTGTGATTTATCGTCAAAGTGCCCGGTATACTCCAACGCTGTGCTGCCTATTCACCCAGAAGTGATTTGAAGACAGCAAAGAAATTCCATGGCCACTCGTAAACTTTCAGATGTCTCCCAAGAATGGCAGCTGAGAGTTTGCTATTACCTCTCTCTTTTATTACTTTTGGCTCACCAGTTGTATCCTGTTCATTGTTTCCGCTATCCCCGAATTTACGGGGATTTCCGCGAAAATCTTGCAAAAAATGGGAGCGGCAAAAACGCTTGGGCCTAAGCGTCAAAGCCTTAAATCCAGCCCTGCTTGTCTGTATAGCCTTAGAACTGTGTCGGACGACAGGCATCAGGTGCGTGTTGTATGACGTCATACTAGTTTTTCATTTGACCAGTTTTCTATGGGACTATCTCTTACCCCTGAATTACATAAAAGAAAAAAGTTTTTTTTAAACTGAAGTAAGGAGCGACATCAAAACTTAAAACGAACAGAAATTATTCCGTATATGAAAAGGGATGTCCCCTCCTTAACGTCTCGCTCTTTACGCTAAATTTTTTTATTGCTTAAAAAAGTACAGTTGTGACAAAGAATCAAACTTTAGCGCAAACATCGAGGCGTTGAGGAGGGGACAGCCTCTTTCATGTACGGAAGAATTTCGTTTCGTTTTAAGTCTTGATGTCGCTCCTTACTTTCAGTTCAAAAAACTTGTTTTTTTATTTAATTTACACCAATTTACACAATTTAATTAATACCATACATGAAAAATTAAAAAGAAATTTGCATATTAATTTTGCCAGATTTAATCCGTATATAAAGGGTTGCCCCCTCCTCAATATCTTGCTCATTACGCTAAAGGTGTTAGTACTTAAAAAAAAACAACTTCCTGTTCTAATTAAACGGCCCCATGTTTTGGTAGCCGTTCTTAAAAAATTGTGACTAACAGTCAAAGTTTAGCGTAAAGAGCAAGGTATTTAGGAGGGGGTAACCCTTCATATATGAAATAATTTCTGTCCGTTTTGAGTTTTAATGTTGCTCCTTACTTTCA
Source organism: Artemia sp. Qi Xiang Cuo (assembly GCF_049724085.1). NCBI lineage: Eukaryota > Metazoa > Arthropoda > Branchiopoda > Anostraca > Artemiidae > Artemia > Artemia sp. Qi Xiang Cuo. Next base: position 54,558,063 of record NC_142803.1, read on the forward strand.
GTTTAAAAAACTTGTTTTTTTTTTAAATTTAATTTCTGATCTTTTTTTCGAAAAATTACGGTAATTCTGGATCACCTTCCATGAAATATACCCCCCCCCCCTCCTCACGGAAGAATCCTCCGTGGAAATTTCATCCAACGTAATGTGCACCCCCCTCAAATTCCCTTCTGACAGTTGCATCCTGGCTGAAAATCCCCCCTCCCCGTAAAGTTGCTTATGGACAATTCAGCTTGAAAAATTTTCCTTAGCTTTCTTTCAATTGAATAAAACTTTAATCTCCAATCGGTTTTCAATCACTCCAGAAATGCCCCCTTCCGTGGAAATTATTTCCCGGAAATCAAAACACGCGGAAAATAGCCCCCGGATAATTCCCCCGGAACATCTCCACATGAAAAAATTGGCAAAGAGAGTGTAAGACAACTAAAATGTTGAAATCCTTACAGTAATTCTGTCAAATCCCCCCAGTGTAACCTTTCCCCTGGAAAATTCACCCCTCGAAAATTTCCCTATAGAAAACCTCCCCAAGCACACCCCTCCTTTTTTAAAAGTGTCTGTATACTTCCCTATAACAAATACAATGCGTAAACAATGGTCAAATTTCATAAATTACAGGTCTCCCCCCACGGAATGGGGTGGGGGGCATTTTATACCAAAGACATAGTTATTTGATCTTTCAACTATACTGAACAAAAGGGCTATTTCAAAATTTTTATCAGATAACTTTGGGGGAAAATGGGCGTGGGAGGAAGGCCAGTTGCTTTCCAATCTTTTTTGTCACTTAAAAAGGGCACTAGAACTTTTAATTTTCGTATGAATACACCCTCTCCCGATATTCTAGGACCGTTATTTCAATACGATCAACCCTTGGGGAAAAACAAATAAACACGCATCCGTGATCTGTCTCTTGGCAAAAAATAGCAAAATTTTACTTTTTGTATTTGTTTTAGCTTGAAACTTATACAGTAAAGATCTCTGGTACGTTGAATGTGATGGCATGATTTTCATTCTGATACCTCAAATTTTAGGGGTTGTTTCCTCTATAATGCGTTAATGAATGAACAACTTGAGTGGTAGGGGGTCTATCATACAAGTACCATTTGTCACATCTAAGTACAATTCTTTCGCTGCATGTTAGAAATATTACAATACTGTAAAACGGCGTTTACACCCAGAAACTCTACTGTAGCTCATGTTACACAGTTATTAATCCTTTTATAACTGTGCCCACATAGCGCCTTGTTTGTAGTCTTCACATTTTACTTTTATTTTTATACATTAACCATTGAATCTAAATGTAAGAACTCAAAATGCCACATTTCCGTAAATATAGTTTTGTAGTCACAATTCTGTGTGTCTGGACACAAGTCTTTTCTGGCATCTGGCGAGCAAATAATTTGCCGATCTTCTTTTTATAAATTCCGTAGGCAAAGCCATATAACAAAAGCCAGTATATGGTGACATAGCAAATAGGGCTATGGTGACAGCAAGGTGCAAAACAATTTTAGTTATTCTGTTTTATTTCCTGTTTTAATTGTAAATATTATCCCAACTTTGTACTTTGATTAAAGGCATCTTTGGAACCTTTTTAATTTCATATGCTCAATTAAAAAGTCGTAAGTCCTAATGTGTCCAATTTGCTTAAACTCATTTCAATTCCAAAAATCTTCACTGTAAGAAGAATTTAAATTTAGAGCTGTGTAAATATCAAACGTTAATTCTAGAAATTTGAATATATTTTACAAGCTATTCAAATATTTGTAGGTTTTAATTCAGCATAAACCAATATAAATGTTCTTGATTATTTTTATTTTACGTTAAGCAATTATTGAATATCTAACCTCTTTAGGATGGACACCATGAAATTCTAATGCTTGCTAAAGTAAAATGCTTTTTTTTAATATTCCTCAATGTTTACAGTTCATGGGGAAGCTTTGAAAGTTTGAGAAGTTTAACTCATTTTATTTACATATTTTGCTCTGATGTCAGCATCAGCGATGACAGGATTTATATGCGATATATATGTATTTTATGTGTGTAATTCAGACATGGACCGCTCTTGCCCCCCAATAAAAATGCTGGAGATTCGCCCCTGGGCAAATACATATATATATATATATATATATATATATATATATATATATATATATATATATATATATATATATATATATATATATATATGTATATATATATATATATATATATATATATATATATATATATATATATATATATATATATATATATATATATATATATATATATATATATATATATATATAGATGTTTTTTTTTGACAAATGATAATAATCTTATGTATCTTCTTTTGACAAGGGATATGATATTATAATTAGTTGATTATGTATGGTAGACTGACGCAATGTATATTATTATTATTTATTTATTACCCGTCAAAGAAAAGGTACAAAAGACGGAGCATCACTAAAAAAGGAAAAACACTAAAAAAAAAACACAAAGAAAACACAAACAAATTACAAAGACGAGAAACAAAAACTCAATTATACACTGCATTGCAGGTATGTAACATATTTTACTTTTTAAACTCCCAAATACTGAAGAAACATAAGTAATATGAGCATCGTTGCATCTAGCAACAATTGGTAAAAAATTAAACCAAATAATCATCAGTGAATTAAAAAATATAAAGTAGATAATCCTATCTACTAGTCTAAATATGACAAGAGGCGGTAAAAGAGATTAAGACAATCAATTTGGTAAGAGTTATTAAGACAACTAAAAAGAATTTCGTATAACAATTCTGTCCAAACCCCCAGTGTAACATTTTCCCTTGAAAATTCATCCCGGGAAATTTTCCTCCCCAAGGAAGATTCTCCCAATAGAAATCCACCCTAAGCACACCCCCCCCGAAAAATCTATGTATACTTCCCAATAACAAATACAATACGTAAACAATGGGCAAATTTCATAACTTACATGCCTCTTCCCAAGGACTGTGGGGGTCATTTTACACCTAAAGACATATTTATTTGATCTTTCAACTATACTGAACAAAACGGCTATCTCAAAATTATGACCAGATAACTTTGGGGAAATAATGGGCTTGGGAGTGGGGCCAGTTGCCCTCCAATCTTTTTGTTCACTTAAAAAGGGCACTGAAACTTTTAATTTCTGTTTGAATACACCCTCTCCCGATATTCTAGGACCATTATTTCAATGTGATCACCCCTGAAAAAAACGACCACCCCTGAAACCTGTCTTCTGGCAAAAATCTCTGGTACGCTGAATATGACGGCGTGATTTTCATTGAGATTTCTTGAATTTTAGGGGGTGTTTCCTCCTTATTTAAAAAATCAGGCAATTTTTCTCAGGCTCGTAACTTTTGATGGGTAAAACTAAACTTGATGAATCTTATATTCACGGTAAAAAATTCGTTCGTACTTTTACGCTAAATTATGGTGCAACAAGTGGGCCTTATGCTAAAAAAGCGTACTTTTACTAACGGACGCTAGTTCAGCGTGTTTCAGTCAGAGGGTTAAAAATAAGGTATTCTAGCGTACATTGTGACTGATTTAACGTTATGGGTGGACCCACTGTATTCGTCACAGCCAATCCCTGCGATCCTGAAATTACAATTTTTCAACATAAAATAACCCTTTTCTGTTTCGAAACTACAGTCATTTAGCGTAATTTTTCGTTAGTTTGACGTGAGAGGCGTGGCCTTCCAGTTTCATTTCCACCTATTAAAGAAACCTCTGCGTCTTGATTTTTTGGCGTACAATTACGCTCCTTTAGCGTAAATGGATAATGATTAGCCGTTAGGGGTGGGGCAACCCATAAAAGTTTATATGGGAGGGGATTTTTTCCCCTCCACGTGATTTTTTGGGGTCAGGACAAAATGATTTTTTTTGGAGCAGGGAGGGTCCCGATTTGAAATTTTGAATTGCAGCTTTTAGAATTTGATTAATTGCAAAATTAATATAGTACAACTATTATTCAAACCAGCATTATTGTTCAACAATTGTTAAAAATAGTCTATAATCTAACAGTTGTATTACAATTAAATCGTTTCCAATAGCAAACAGGTTGTCAAACGACTGGAAAACAGTAGTTTGACAGGCGTACCGCAATCGAATCCTAATGTATTGAACAAAAAAAAACAGCTTTTTCAACTGAAAGTAAGGAGCAACATTAAAACTTGAAATGAACCAACATTATTATCTATATGATGGGGTTCGCCCCTTAGTCAATACCTAGCTCTTTACGCTTGATTTCGAATTCCAAATCTTTAAGAATGACACTTGAAGCACAAAGGCCGTTGAATTAAAATAGATCACTTTTTTTGAAGATCTAAATCACAGTTTAGCGTAAAGAGTGAGGTATTGACTAGGGGGAAAACCTCCTCATATACGTAGTAATTTCTGATTATTTTAAGTTTTAATGTTGCTTATTACTTTTAGCTGAAAAAACTTATTTTTTTAGCTTAATATCTGGTCGTTTTTTAAGTAATGCTTGGAAATCCGGTTCTCCCTTCATAGAAATATCCCTTCCCCCATGAAAATATCGTCCCACGTAATCCCCTTCCCCGACCCCCCTGATAAAAAAATCCCCCTGAAAACGTCGGGATACTTCCAAATAATAAATACTATATGTAAACAATGGGCTAAGTTCATAACTTGTAGCCCTCCCCTCAGGGGATTTGGGGGATTAAATCATCTTTAAAGACTTGGTTATTAAATTTTCGATTATGCTGAACCAAATGGTTATTTCAAAATTTTGATTGGTTGACTGAGAAAAAAAAGCAGGGGGGATTCCACTTGGCCCTTACTTTCTTCGTAATATAAAAAGGAACTATAATTTTAAATTTTTTTTTGATTGAGCCATCTCGTTATACTCTAGGACCACTGAATTGATACAATCACCCATGGAAAGAAAAAAAAAACAAAAAAAAACAAAACAAAAAAACCTGGCTCCGGGTTTTTTTTTGGCGAAACAAAAAAAATTCCACATTTTTGCCGATAGAAGCTTAAAACTACTAAAGAAGAGTTTTCTGATACACTTGATCTGATGGTATAATTTTATTAAGATTTTATCACTTTTAGGGGGTGTTTCCCCCTTTTTTCGAAAATAAGGCAAACTTTTTCAGGCTCGTAACTTATATATTTGAAATCAGCAAAAAAAACAATTATTTTGATGTATCTATTGGTATCAAAATTTCATTTTTTTGAGTTTCATTGACTATTCTGCCGGGTCGCTCCTTACTTACAGTTCGTCACCACGACCTTTTTGAAAGGCTGGTATTTAAACACAGATCCAGATTTCAGGGGAAAATATCAAGTCAAATGGCAGTAGAAAAAAGTGCGAAAAGACCTTGATCCATCGTACCGTACAAAGCTTAAATTCAAAGGGAAACTTGCCAAGCGAAACCTCTACTATGTCCAGCGCAGTTGCTCCTGCCTAGTATACTAAAAACTGCATACGGAAACTAACTACATGACGAGAAAAAAGCATAAACAATCTTGACCTATCACTTTTGACTAATTGGTATCAACTTAAAAACACGACCATCAGACCAAACACTACGGAAAAAGACAAACGAATCCAATTATTTCTTTATGATTCAATATAAATATATAACTCAATATAATCAATATCAAAAATATTTGACTAAGAAATTACAATAAAAACAAGAAAAATTATTTTTAAGTTTGTTTAAAAATTCCCTGACTCTTGCTGGTAGGAGAGCTTTCTTCACTGGTTCCATCTTGGCAACTTAACTGCAAAGATTGTTCATATGGTTACTACAATCAGGAAGGGTTCTTCGTAACAATAAGTAATTATTCAGTGGGAAAATAATTTCAGTGTGTATAGCATTCAGGTTAGGTCAAACTGTGATTAACAATATCTTCAGCAACGGCAGTAGCGAAGACAGGATGTTATTTTCGGAGGAAGACCTAGGATATAAGAGAGGGATGACTCCTTGGTTATATCAAGTAAAAGCGATTTAAAATTATTGTAGGCTAGGTTAGTTTTAGCAAGATGGAGGTAGAACAGGTTGCAAAATTAGTCCAGCAGAGTTTAAGGAGGCCAGGAAATACAGACATAATAGACACAAAAAGATAGCTCAGTTTCTCTGAAGTCTTAGGAAGGAGTGGGGTGAGGGTTTTTATTTTAGCTGAGACTTAGGAATGATTTGTGCAAATTTTTGGGAATTATAATCTTTTTCCAAGCAAAGGATTGCATGATCGAAAGGAAAGTTAAAACTTAAAAAATTTGATGGAATCTATAACTCAGCGATATTATGTAAAAAAAAAGCTTGCTTCTTTGCGAAAACAGTCAAACTTCGAAGTGGAAGCCCATCTTGTGGCTATTAGAAGATTCAGAATTTAAGCTTTAAGTTTTAACGTCGGTTTAAGTTTTAATGTTGCTCCTTACTTTCAGTAAAAATAAAACTCGTTTTTTAGTTAACCCCTCATAAAACAAGTCAATGATACCTCAAAACGTTCCATTTTGCTACATATTGAGGAAATACAAAGAACTTAATGTTTCGCCAAAATTTACCATAAGATTAGCCACGTCGCACTTGCCCTTAGTAGCTAAATGTAAGTTGATAGATTTTTTTGCTTAAGTCGCAATTTCAATTAAATCATCCCAAAATATAATAAAAACTTCCTGCAAATCAAACTTGGAACGGAAGCATTGACAAACAAAATATAAAGCATTCTTACTAATGATTTCCAGTCAAGTAATATTCTAAATAAAATCAAACAAAAAAAAATGTATCAAGGCTATTTACAAGTTAAGGCTATTTCACTTAAGAATTTATTTACCCTTTGAAAAGAGCTCCTCATAACACATGGCTGAAATAATACTCTTCTGTTGCTGATATTCCAATTGTATGGACTTTACTGACAAAGAATCCATTTTGAATAAACACTCCCAGATAAGGCCACAAACGATCTTGAACTATGCAAAAATCAAACGAAGATGGGATAATTGTAAAATAGAGTGATGATGTCTTTGGGATGGATGCTCTGCTTACCGATATGTACATCTATTACACCTAGAAGTAGACAGCAGTTAGAGCAAGACGTAGATGGCACAGTAACCTTTCAAATTGAACAAGAAAGCATTGCTTCCCGAAACATCCAAAAGATTAAGGCGTTCTGAAATTCAAAGTAATTCACACAGATAACCAGAAAAAAGAAAAATTCCTATTATAGAAGTATTCGATTTGCAAATGTAACCACCTCCTCCCATAAAATGTCCAAGATGAGTTTAACAGGCAAAAAAGAGAATATGTCGGCTTTCTAAATTCAAAACACCTTATCCTGAATTTGAAATTATGACTATGATGTACTGACACATGATCCAATGACCATCTCTCTCACCCTGCCTAAAATACATTGTCTTGAGGCAGTACAGCTAGCCTCTAATTTTAACAATCATACACATCTTCAAAACAAGGCTCTAAACGACAGATAACACCTTCCACGAATGAGATAAGATGATGTAGGATCAAGATCAAAATCAGGTACTTCTCTAATGTTCCAGCAAACAAGAGTGGAGCTCTCTTCAGAATCGCAGTAAAGATACGCCAGCTCTTGATCATAGCTTAGCGATTTCTTTGACAGAATGAGAAAGAACTGTCCGAGCGATCTAACCACATCCACTATTTCAGCAGCTTCTACAGCTGAGTCTGTCACATCGCTATTCACATAAAGTCTTTTCTTATAGACAACACCCTTGAAAATAGGTCCTGGACTAAGCATGTGTCTTTCCCCAGCTTATGTGGAAACAGTGTCAAGTAGCAAGTGTTTGTCAGCTTTCAATTTTTAGAAACTGTATAGCTGATTTCCTGACACATTCTATTTGAAAGAGATAGGTAATTCTGGTACTTCTGGTAACTCTTGGCCATTGTCTTGGTCAAATTTCTAGTTGAGGATGCACTTTTAGCAACAGCTTTAAAATATCTGTGTCTTGATTCAAATTGAAGAGTCGAATAGTGAATTAGGGGGCCCAGTGTTCGCACATACAAAGGAAAGTGACGCATTGTATGGTCCTTGAACCTATTTTCATCATCCTCAAATATTTTTGCTTTCAATTCAAGGTACATTCTTATTGTAAAACCTAACTTTGCAATAAGCATGTCTGAAAACCTCCGACTTGACACAAGCAATACAATTTTCTCCTTATCAGCAACATTAGGGACCAACATTCATTTTCGGCCTTTCTTGAAAAGAAATGGCTAAGTATTAGAGGAAACTGGCGAGGAAATACAAAATTTTTAATTGCATTAACTTCAAGGCACTTGAAATCATTTGAGAAGGGAGGAGGTTTGTCCTTAGCATCTATATCCTTGAAGTCAAAGTTGGCAACACTAGCATTAAACTCTGATTCTTTGAAAACACCATCAATACATCAAGCGCTGCAAACATTTTCCAGCATCCCACTTCATAACAGCTTCGTACAAGTCATGGGCTGTGCATGGCGGTAATGTAAATTCTGTCACACGAAAGTTGGGCAAGGCATTGAAATCAGAATTGAACTTCACGCCATTTACAGACTGCTTCCTAACATTTGGGTCTTGCAGCTTGTTTAAAGATTCCTCATAGGATGCTTTAGTTCTAAGAGGAAACTGAATTTTCCAATAGTCTTTAGTTGCAGTTTTTAAGAGAACATGCAGACTCTGCAGGGATTCTGCACATTTCGGTTGAAGTATTTCACGAACCCCCCAATAAAATTCGAGCCCAAGTTGTCTCCACATATACAGAAAACTATAATTTTGAACCTTGTCCCATCAATCACAATGTCTTCAGTACAAAGAAACTCTAATTCATTCACAACCTTCTTGAAGACTTTTTCAGTACCAATGATCTTGAAGTTCGATGCCAGCACTAGCATAACTAACTGCACTAGATCTAGCCTTGCTCGAAGCCAAGGTGGGAAGTCGAGAACTCTCATATAAAAAGCTAGAGTGCTGTACCTTCCTGATGTACACTTTTTAAGTGGGTTTTTTATTTGCACCTCATCTTGGTAGAGCTGAAGAAATATCACATTTTTCTTCATGTCTGGATCAGAAGCATATAAAAAGCAAAGCGGTTACTATCATAGAAGTCTCTATATTCACCTTTTGCTGAAGGATGATACCAATCCATCAGAAATCCAAGAAGTCCTCTATGTTTGAAAAGATTCTCCAAGGTGGCTGCAACTGAAACTACTTGGACAAATCTTCTGTTTCCTTACTTATCAAGTCCGATAAAGACTTGCTCAGGTACCACAGTACCGCAACTTGTAAAATACTGGTCTCTCATGTACTGAGATCTCAGTGATCCAGTGGTAGGGTCTGTAACAAGCAGCAAAGGATCCTGCATATAATCACAGTCAATTTCATCACATATTTTCTTAAACAAATCTGGCTGAAAAACAGAAGAGATGCATTTAGCAACACGTTCTTTAAGTTCTTCTGCTACAATTTCATGAAACTCAGTGAAGAGAAGCCTAAAGTTCTCAATAATAAAACTAACAGTTGAGGCAGCTACATGCTTCTCTGATTCTAATCGAAGGAGAAGCAAAGCAAGCCCATCTGCAAGTGCTTGCCTTCTAGGCTCCATATCACGGATAGCCGTGTCCCCTGAGGATTTTCGTCTCGATCCTGATGTTTTATTTGTAGCTGCTAAACCAGCTCCCATTATTTCATCTTGGTTCAAATCTAGCATTTCTGAGTCTAGTGGCTCAGAAGATCCATTTTCTTCAACACAATCTTTATCATGGTCAGGAGGAGTGCTCAGGTAGTTTAAAGCAACATTGTTTTCTTCAAAACAATCTTTATCATGGTCAGGGGGAGTGCTCAGGTAGTTTAAAGCCTTATTATTTTTTAGTTCTCTGCAAATGTGAGACCGCAGGGTGCTCTGTCCTTGGAACTTCTTACTACAACCTCTAAAAGGACATGGTACTTCATCTGAATCTCTTATATTGGATTAGAGGTGGCTAAACAGGAGGTCTCTCCTCACAAACTCTGATTGACAGCAACTTATACTGCAGGGAAATCTGATTGCAGTCTCAATAGGCACTAGTGTAATAGCAGCCTTTCCAGTTTCTGAGTGGGAATCTAGATGAGTAGCAAGTTTGTTGTGCCAACTGAATGCCTGATAGCAGTTGGGTATGGCACGACGAGATGCCAACAGATTGGCATGCAGTTTAACATGAACTGTATGTTCTCGCAGGCTGTGAAGTTCCAATGAACAAAATGAACAAATTAGGATTTGCCATGAAGTTTTGCAATTTGATTCCATCTAGATGATATTTGCGATGAAGTTTTAAAATATACAAAACTGTAAAATATAGCTTTTTCAAAATATAAGTGCGTACCCCTCCCCCCCTTTTCCATAGCGAATCACGTCCTTAATTTGTAACTTGATATTCCTATCATGTTCTGTTGAGTAGAAACTTAAGCATGAATGAAAAAGTAATAAAGCAAATAGAATAAATGTTTATATTTTTGGAGCAGATCATGGTTTGACAATTTATGTTCATCAAGAGTATGACAAAATATTGTAATGCACATCTAAAATATTCATAACCATACAGAGCATGTTCTATGAATAAAGTGTTTCTGAAAGAAACATAGTTAGTTTATTTCTGTATGGTGACTTGTGGTCCAGCCTGTTAAACTAAGCTTTAGCTCATTCTAAAAAAAAAAGAAGTCAACAATGTAATGTATTTCAGCCATTTTCTTGGCAGGTAGGCTAAAACAGAAAGACAGAACAGCTCCCATTAGTACTTTAGAATCCAAAACACCTTTCACATGTTTAAAATTTGACATAAATATGAAGGTGCAGAAAAACTTATAGTGAACAAGTATTTATCAATTTTGACTCAATTGCTTGAATACTTCTATTATGCTTAAGTATGTGAAAACTTTTAAATTATCGTGGTTTAGTGTGGGATGCAATGTGGAAATTCCAGAATTTTCTAATTTTCTGACTGGAGCTTCCAGGGAAAGTGGCTTATACGCTCAATCGAAGGATTGAATTCTGAATCACATGATTTTTTTTAGAGCATAAAAATAAGACAATTCCATTATGTTACACTTCTCTACGAAGATGAGGCGCCACCCGTAAAATATCGGATTCGATTATCAAAAAATTTAACATTGGAAGGAGCCGGGACCCGAAGGCCAACGCTCCTTTGTATATGACTTTTATCCCGTACCTCCTCTTGAAGCTAACGCGAAACTCAAATGTCACTTAATTTGCTTAATTTATATTAGTACAATCCTACAATCTATTTGAAGTCGTATAAATATATTATCTAATTACTATTTGACAACATGTATAAAAATGGAAAGAAACACGAAAATCTTTTATAGAATTTTTATGTATATTAATAGTGTATTATAAAAGTGTTTTCTGATAAGAATCCCCTTTCCCTTTTGATTTCACAAATGGACGCCACTGTATAGAAAGTGGTCACTAGCGTTTACCCCCCCCCCCCAGGAAAAACCCCCCCTGTGTATATTCAACCCCCCGGGGTGTTTTCTTGGGAGAGTTTAACGCCTAGAATAACTGAAAGCAGTGTTCATTTGTATTGGTAAAATGCTACTTTAGCTACTTTTAGCTATTTTGGAAAGGGCCCAAGCTAGAAAAAAGAAACTTTCAAGGATAGGTCTGCAGGCTAGAGCTTGTCCCGGGACAATATTTTGAAGTACCTACCTCCGCTGTTTTTACCTCTAGAGGCTTCTGAAATTTGCCTGCATGACAGGTAATAATCCCTTCTATTTGAGTAGAATTTTAAGCCGTATCAATGTTTTTTTTTTTATTTAGGAATTATATTTGCATATCTTTAAAACCTTATAAATTGAGATTGAGCAAAGTTGTGAAGCTGAAAAGAATTTTGTTGTACTTCGTTTAAGCAGAAGATTTATTTAACAAGGTTTCACTTTTATAACACACAGATTTTTAAAGGTCATCAAAAGTTAGGACCCTCTAGAGGGAGGAGAGAGGGAGGTAAATACTTCAAAACACCTTCCCGGTACATTCTTTAGCCTGTAGATGCATCCCCGAAACTTCAATTTCCGTAACCTAACCCATGTCCAATATAGCCTAAAGAAGCTAAAGTATAATTTTACAATTCTATACTATAAGTTAATAATAATTGTATAAAAGTAAAAAAAAAAAAAATCACAATAGCTTAACTTTCCTAAATGGTTCAACAACAAAAAGTAAAAGGTCTTTGTTTCCGTATCTTTTAATATCAATGCATCAAAAACCAGCAGAAACCCCTGTCATAATATTTGTGCATCGATCATACCCCGAGGTATGAACAATTTTTTCAAGATTTAATAAGCGCAAGAGTTGAGTATCATCAGCTTCTCCCAGGGATCTGAACGAGTTTAAAAACATATTCGAGGAATGAAAATATAGGGTAGAAGTACCTATACACTCAAAAAGTGTATTTTCACACTAATCCAACAATTAAAAAGTACGCTGATGAAACGTGAAATAATGTTGTCAACGTCAAAGTCTGTTTTTTTACCGTGTTGGAATCAGCATAATAAGCTGATTCTCTTTATATATCTACTGATATTAAAATTCCGGTTTTTAGAGTTTAGGTTACTATTGAGCCGAGTCTCTCCTTACTTACAGTTCGTTACCACGAACTGTTTGATTAAAGAAGAATCTTGGGAGACAGTACTTCTTAAGTGACAAGGAACTCAAAGAAACTGATACAAGTCGCTCAAAATCATTTGCCTCGACATCTTTATCTAGAGGATATAATAAATTCCTCAATAATCAAGGTGGTTATCTAGAAAAATAATCTTGACAAAGTAATTTTTTTTTCTTATCCCCTTTAAACATTATATAAGATGATTTAATGTTTATCCCATTGCCAATGAGAGCTATGATTTTTTCGGAGGTACTAGAACATATCATTTTGAGTTTAATTCGAGGCCAGTATATTAAGTTTGTTATTTGTGAACTCATTAGAATGTTTTCAAGTGTTTTGTGGGCTGCTAAAAAAATTCATGCTGCAACTCAGGAGGGTTCTAATCTGCTATTTCTCCTATGAGTGGGCGCTGGCAAGGCTTTGCACCTCACTGGCTCGGCTCACTGAAGGTAAAGAGTGGTGGGTGATATTTTGCCATTTCGTTTTAGTTTATGCGTTTCATTTTATTTCTCTCTCTCTCCCTCTCTCTCCCTCTATCCCTCTCTCTCACTCTCTCTTTCTCTCTCTCGTCCTGCACTCCTGGCCATAGAACCTTACACGGTAAATGATGTTGAATTTCTGGACTCTTATGCTTGTATAATTCTTGCACTTTTCTGGGGTCAGATTAAAATCTTCATGTGGGTCGACTTTTTTAATTTTTTCAATTAAAATATTCTGAGAATAGTACGCTGGAAATTGCTTCCTTAAAGAAAACTGATATATCTTTTCAGTTTTGAAATTAATGTATTTTTGCAGGATTCCTGCTGGCTTATGTAAAAAACCGACCACGTGCATTCCAGTTTATCGCTGCGACTATGGATTGAATAGATTCACCATTAACTATTCTAGTTAATATATTTCTAGAACAGCATTTTCTATTTCCACTCTTTTACATACTCCCCTTTCCCTCCTCTCCTAATAATGTTTTTCTTGTAGAAATTGTACGAATTTCTGGAATAAGTTTTTAAAATCTTATGGGATAGAAACAGGACTTAGGCGCCCTTGTGCGCACATGGCTTAGTCGCTTGCATGATTTTGATTTTTGGGTCAATTGTAGAAAAGTTATTTAATGTCTTTTATAGCCATTGAATGACCGAAAATCCCTTTGTTGTGTATTCATCATATATTTGGGTGGTAGGAGGACAAAAATCCCCCTTGACCACGGCCTAGTCCATATTTCAAGGAAAGAGAAGAAGATCTTTTAGGGGCTGTAAAATGTGTGCTCTTAGGCCCCAATATTCGAAATTATTCCGATACATACCACATATTCCCCATTAGTACAAGTAGGATGCCATAGAAATCTTGTTTGTTTCATACATTATCGTACATTTTGTTTAATCACTTTTTTTTATAGTCGCATTCACTGTGTTTGCTTGCAATAATGAGGGGAATTTAATAGCAAGAGAAGACATAGAAAGGTTGCTCATACAAGTCGAAGGCTCTGCTTCACCCCAAATTCTAGCTCTTTTTAATAAGGTAAGCACAACGCAATATTCTGGGGATACAGATCAAAATATCCCCTTTTGCTCTTCAAAATATCCTTTGCTAATCCTGATTAAATGATTTTTTGAATCTCTTATACAATTTCGGCAGGTCTCTGGGAGAGGCGTAACTAGTGTTCATTTGAAACTCTTAAAGAACATAAAAAAAAATATGTTCCCTTCTCCCCGTGCTTTGGACTAATTTTGGGTCAGTACATGCCTGAAAACAGCTATTTTCTTTTGGCTCTTTCAAAATTATGAAGTTTTTTTTGTGGATTACCATATTTTTGTTGGTTTTATCACATTTAGTTGTAAATATAAATAAGCGAAACTAATTAGTTGAATTTGGGAACACTTTTCATCGTGAAAGATCAAACATTAAATCTGTTGAAGAAAACTACACCTTCAAATGAAAGCTACGCATTCTTGAGCTGTTTGGCGCCATATTTTTTTGCTAATTTTTCAGCTGATTTTTCATCTAAGTTTTTTTTTTTTTATTCGGCACGTGCTAATACCAAAATCTGCATAGCTGCACATGGAAGTCTTTTTTATCAAAGGAAGTCTTTTATGAAGGTTTTTTGGGAGTTTTTAAATTTGAAAGCGCTTTTCGTCTGTAAAAATTTGATTACTAGTAATATGTTGATTCCCAAAGACAAGTCCACCTTCAAATGAAAGCTACGCATTCTTAAGCTGTTTGGCGCCATATTTTTTGGGTATGGTTTCAAAAGTATAGTTTCTGTTAAAGCATAACAATTTTGTCAGTGTTGCCACATTCAAACCAAGAAAATAAGCAAGCAAAACTAATTTCTTAAATGTGGCAACGCTTTCTGTCCATAAAAATTCAAACATTAACAGTGTGTTGATTCCTAAAACAACTGCATCTTCAAAGGAAAGCTCTACCTTTTTAATCCCTTTTGTGCCATTTGTTTTTAGCTGATTTTTTACTTGTTTTTTTCAATCACTTTTTTATTGAAGCTCGCGTCTACCAAAAACTGCATAACTCCATATTGAGGTCTTCTTCGTTAAAAAATGAAATCCCTATTTTATTTATTTTTTAAGATAGTCTGTATATAGTTGTGTAAGTTTTCACGCAACCAATTCAAAAAGTCCGATTTGGTACTGTAAAATCTCATTCTTGGTACTGTAAGAATCGCCATACCCAAAAGAAAAAAGGCATGTCAGAGATTTTCGTAACTTTGCTGGAAAGTGGAAACGAAATTTAAAATGTTTCGGGGGGAACGATGTTTGTTCATGGATGAACATAAAAAAGTCTGTGACGTTACATAATGTAGTAAAACTTATGTCTTTGCTTGGTATCTAGGTTTTGATTATAGCAGTTTTTGATTACGCAGTTTTAGTATGTTTTCCTATGTTTGATAAGGTATGTTTAGTATGTTTAATAAGATAATTTTTGATGATGTAGTTTTAGTATGTTTGATATGGTTTAGTATATTTTGCTGATTTTTGGCTGTTTTTTTTCAACTACTTTTCTTTATTTTTTTAATTTGGTACATAAGAAAGTATTTAACGTTACAGAATGTAGTAAAACCTCTGTCTTTGCTTGGTACCTAGGCACTAGTACCTTGGTATCTTGGTACTTGGTACTAGTTTTAACATGATAAATTGAGGTTTTGAGCTTGCCGGCACTTACTTAGGAGTTAATTTCGGAAGAAGGGTATTTTGGGGATCTTAACTTATAAAAATAAGCGAGTTCCAGGAAATTTTGGGATGAATCGTAAAGATTTCGATATTTAGAGGGGTATTGACTCAAAGCCTGTTAGTCAAATCCTCGAAGCAGTAAAGAATTTTTACCGCTTTTTTTTTAGTGCATGTAAACTTAATTATTTGAAAATCTGGTTTTAAATAACCGTTGGTCTTTTTTGTGGCTAATTTTCTTAGAACTTTCATGCGTAAAAAGTGATGCAATGTTACAATTAAAAATTTGCTATGCAAGCATGCGTAAAATAGAGCACCGTTTTTTTTTTTTCGTTTTTTTTTGTATTTTTTGGATTGTATTGATTCAAGTACTTCCGTTTATTTTCTGTTGTCATACAAAGATCAAATTTAATAATAAATAAACAAATTATAGTATTACTATAAAGTGTAATCATAACATGTTGATTATTAACTGACACTATAATTCTAATTTTGCTGTATCTTTGAATGTCATTCAGTTCTCTAACGTATTGAAAATAACTTAATTTTAAATGAAAAAACAGTTTAATCGGAAACCCTTTGTAATGTTCTAGCCAGCTTAAGTTCATTTTAATTTTAAAGTGGGAATAAATTTTCAAGAAAGAGAACGTGGGTGATCCTAAAAGGGGAATGTTCGCTAGCTGGCTTTCCATCTTTGGAAAGCCAGCTGGCAAAGCCAGCTGGCATAGCTTGCAAAGCCAACTTTGCTTTCCATCAGTATATTCGACTTGTGGAAAACTTCCGGACTGATACTCGTGAAGTGGCAAAAATAGTCTCGATTTGGAAAGCAATCACAGGCCACTAATGGAAAGTGTTTCTGGCTAGTCTTGGCGCCAAATTCAAATTGTCACCCTTGTGGCTTTAAAACAACCTATGAATTTTACTGATTTCTTCATTTTGTAAATAAACAGCTTCATGGAATGAATGTTATTTTTTTTAACATGTTTAATCGTAATTGGTACACAAGTATTAATCCCAGTTTATTAAGATAATTTGATTGACACATAGGAATGCTGTTCAGTTTTAAAATAATATGTTTTTCCATTTGATATTTGGATAATTTTCATTAAACCGTCTTATAAGTCAGCTTCGCTTTTCATTGTACATTCGTAATAGTACTTTTTTGCTGTTGATGTATGACTTGAAAGTACCAAGGATATCAAAATGAAAACATTTTTGCCCCCTGAACTCATTCATACCTGAAAACTGCGATCTTCTCGGGATATAAAAATCCAGTATAAAAAAACTAGGCTTGCCTAGTTTGTCTCTGTGTGTTTCTGTGTGTCCATTTGTGTCTCTTGGTGTCTCTGTGCGTCTCTGTGTCTTGCCTGTCTGAAGATATTTGTAAGAAACGAACTTAAAGAATTTGTTAACTGAGAAATGTTAGCTGTCATTGATTCACTAACAATGTTTATGGCATGGAAATTGGTCATGTTTTTGGGCTTTCTGTCAGCTTCAGGAGATTTTGACATTGTTGTAGCCTGGTTTAAGAAACTTTCTATATGATATTTGGTAGAATTCCCAGAGGTGAGCTTAGTGCCGTTTACCAGACAAAAAAAAGTAGTGATTTTGTCAATACAAAGGGTTTGCGCTTCTTCCACGGGCTTCCACCTGAAATATCCTGATTTCTGCGAAAAATTTGTGTTGTTTGTTTTTCTGTGTGTTTGACAAATTTGGTGGAAAAGCGAGTACTATTTGAGATTGGTCACCATTTATGTTAACAATTTCAAACAATCTATAAACCGAATGTAAGAACTAACAAAGACAGTGTTTTAAAAAAAATATTGTTATTGTAACAGAAAGTAGAAATAAAATGGACATCTTTGGACACTTCTTAAGCGACTTTGAGAGATATTTGACATTTTTTGGCCAGGTTTTGGAGACTTCCTGTTGCGTGTTTAGTGGCAACTCTGGTTGTAACTAAGGACGGGGGTCAGCTTAGAATTTTGTTGGCAAATGAAACGATTTGAGTAAGTTGAAACTAAGGGCATTCAAAACTACAGGGATTAGTGTAACTATGCACAGTGCAAAAGTAAGACCACTAGACAAAGAAGGCGAAGATCTGCAAGAATTTTGCAGAGAAATGATTTTAGGAATAAAGCTTAGTGTTGAGGGGCCTTGTGTGACTTGTTATTTACGAAGCGGTTTGATCTCACTGCACTATGTGCATCATCGGGAAATGTCCTATGGGAATAAAGTCAATCTTCCGGATGGGAAAGATTTCATACCTAATGCTCTTATAAATAGCCCGAAGGTAATAAGGGAAGGGTTAGATGCTGGATTAGGATACTATGAGATGCTAACACAGCCGTTAAGTCTTTGGAATTTTCTAGGGTGATGGCCAAAACTTACTGCTTCAACATAATGGGGTTGAAGGAGGTTTTCTCAGTATTTTGGCATCATGTGGCTTAGCGTCTCGACGAATTTGAGTAAACTCTTCTTATTAGTAAATTTTTTTTTTTTATTCGTTTCATTTAAGAATTTTGAACCTTGAAACTGATTTAACTTTTTCCATACACGAATCTTAAGATGCAAATGTCTTCTTCGTTTTTTCATTGAAAATTAGGGTTCTCGAGTTGTTTATCGTCGACATGCTGTTCATTTAAGATGGACGTGTACGACTGAGCTATTTACCCAAATTGTAATTTCACCTGATTTTACCCTGTTTATTAAGGCTATGAAACTCCAAAAGGAAATTTTGTGTACTTCCTCGTAGATTTTAAAGTGACTCGCATAAGGAAGAAAATTATTATTTATGAAAATAACTTGAAAACAAAATTGGTGGAGGCGGGCGGTCTGAGTGTTTTTTTCAAGGGAGGTGAGAATTTGTAAAAAGTAGCTAAACAGAAGAACTTTTGAAAATTAATGTTGGTAGGAAAATAATATATAAACTATTTCTATAGAAAACTATAGGAAAATAATATATAAACCAACTATTAAGATGAAGGCCAGAGCATCTTCCTGTGGAGGGGGGGGGGGTCTTGAGGCCTAAAAAGTGTATTTTAGCCCTGCATTTTCGGACTAAAAATCCTTAAAATAAGCATCGAGGGAGTGGGATGCAGGGAGTAATTTGATATGGTGTAGGAGGCAACTGTCCCTCAGACTCGTTTGCCCCCCAACTGAAGTTTACTGTCTTTGAAAATCTCTTTAGAACTAAGATAGGCCTACATAATTCAAGTATCCACAGAAACATATCAGTTTTTTTTAGTATACCTGTGCCTTTATAGTACTATATGGCTCATTTTTTATTTTTCAACTGTTCATTTTCACTTGACTTGGGAAAATTGGCTCCAAATTGCCCCTTCCCCCTTAGGATTTTGACAAAATTACGCCCCGATGGGAGGGGGGAATATATTCTCTGAAATCCTATCATTTGGACGGATATATTTGTACTCGGTATGGAATATAGGTGCTCTGGGGTGAGAGATCTTATGGAAATGTTTGGAGTGGGATATTTTCTCTGAAAAGTATGACTTTTGAAAATGAAGCATGAATCTTGAGGTTTGAAGATAAAAAGAAGGTGATTTGAATCTAGACTACCGTACGATATAAGTAGCACTTTTTTCTGTTTTAAGGGAAACCAGGCAGACTACGAGACATTTCGCTGTTGGGTTGCTGACTACCCATCAGCTTCATCGGTGATCAAATGGCTTCTATACGAGCCTCGACCAATTTCTCTGTCGGGTGAAATGGATTCACCAACATTTTATCAGACCCTAGCTGGTGTTACTCACTGTAAGTTGACCTTTCGTTTCTTTTTTATATCTGGTTTTAATTAACTGTTGGCTGGTGATTGGTTTTGATAAATATATAAAATAGTACGCTAGACTTCAAGGGTGCCAACGGGGAAAAGGGGTGGAGGTCAGGCCTCCTCTCTCTAGAAAACAAAAATATGTAAAAAGCTCAAAATTCTAGGAATACATGTGTTGTTTTGACGCTTTCCTGGAAAAAAAAAAATTTCCAAACCACAGTCCCTTTTCTTGGCAGAATGTTTTTGCCCTCCCCCCTTCTACCTAGTAATTTCCTTGGATACCCTTGCTTAGCTTACATTTACTTATAATTAGCTTTACAAATTATAAAACGCATTCCTAGTTCCCTTTTCGTTGTTTCTCTCTTCTCTCTCAGCTTTTAAAAGTTAAGCTTTGAAAGGCTCCTTTGAAAGTTTTGGGTCTTTCTCTCTGCGCACAGATGCCAGCTGGGGGGGGGAGGGGGATTGCTCCCTCTAGATTTTGAAAGAAAACCTTTTTTTATTTTCACTTTTAAAAAGGAAGGCACCCCCCTAGATTTTGAAGAGTATTTATTTGTATCTTCATTCAAAAATTAAAAATATAGTTGCCCCTCTCTATATTTTCGTGAAAATTGGTGCCACTGGGTTTGCAGTCTCACAGAATCATCTTCTTTGATTAAAAGAGGTTTGAAGCCATTCAGTGCAGTCTACAAACTTTTGAATTCCTAGGAACATTTTTGTTCGAAACCAAAACACAGCCAATCATAATTAATCAAGATCCAAGGCCGCATCCAGAGGGGGTACTAGGTTTGAACCCCCCCCCCCCGCGAAAATTTTGTCCAACTCGTAAAAGAAGTGACAAAAATGTATATAAATAAATTTTTTACGCGTTTGCTAGGGTTTTTTGTGCCTTCCCCCCCTCCCGAACAAAAAACTTGGATATTCTCAATTATAGAAATTGAGTCACTTGAAATAGGAATTCTCAAATTGAAAAATAAAAAAAAAATTTGGAAAATAAAAAAGCAAGAATATTTCCTATATATAAAAAGCAAGAGCAAGAATATAAAAGCAAAAGCAAAAAGCAAAAGCATGAATATAAAAAGCAAGAATATTAAGTTAAAATAAAAAAGAAGGATAAATATGCAGGTATTTCGCTTAATATACAGATGAAAGTCATAAGGACAAAACAAAAACAAAACGAAACTCAAAACAAAATTAATTAAAATAGACCCTCTTCTTCATACTTTGCCTCATTCTGTCAGGCATAGTCTGGCATGTCAGGCGTGGTCTTTGGGTTATTTATGAATTTTAAATTCAGCTTTCTGGCTTCTTTGGGTATTGTACAATTAATTTTTGAAAGTATTTTTGAAATTGTATCCAAAATTGATTGTTGTGTAATTTATCCAGTGGTTGTTGTATTTTGTCTTCACAGCATTTTCTTAAGCAAATAGATAACGTTACTGCAAGAGTTCTTTATGGGAAGCATTGGAAGGGAGTAATAAGTTTCCATATGGTATTTTTTACCGTATGTTTTACCGTACCCTTTTACCGTACGGTATAAAAATACCGTAATCCATACGGTATTTTTTTTAGTGTCAAAGTTTGGTTTCTTAATTATGATTAAATAAAAAAAAAACAAGTTTTTTTCAACTGAAATTAAGGAGCAGCATTAAAACTTAAAACGAACAGATATTATTACGTATATGAGGGTGTTGCCCCCGCCTCAGTACCTTGCTCTTTATGCTAGAGTTTTTATTCCAATTATACAAGAATGACTCTTGATACACAAGAACGGTTTAAATAGAATTATAAGCTTTTTACAAACTAAAAAATAACAATTAAGCGTAAAGAGCGAGGTACTGAGGAGGGGGCAACCCCCTCATATACGTAATAATTTCTGTTCGTTTTAAGTTTTAATGTTGCTTCTTACTTTCAGTTGAAAAAAAAATACTTGTTTTTTATTTAATTTTTGATAGTTTTTTAGTTAATGCTGGGAAATACAGCCCCCCTCCCATGAAAAATTCCTTTCCCTCACAAAACTTTTCCATGGAAAGATCATCCCACGTAAGAAATCCCATCAGAAACCCCCCCCCCCCCCATAAAATATCTTTATACTTCCCAATAGCCAACACTATATGTAAGCAATGGGCAAAGTTCATAAATTGCAGCCCTTACCCCGGAGGCTGTTGGGGGTCAAGTCATCCTCAAAGACATAATTATTAGATCTTTCGACCATGCTGAAGAAAATAGCTATCTCAAAATTTTGATCGGACAATTTTGGGTAAAAAAGGGTGATGGGAAGGGGAGTAGCTGCCCTCCAATATTTTTAGTCACTTAAAAAGGGCACATGAACTTTTTATTTCCGATCAAACGAGCTCTCTCCCGATCTTCTAGGATCACTGGTTCGATACGATCACCCTGGAAAAAAAAAACAACAAATAAACGCGATCTTGCTTCTGGCAAAAAATTCAAAATTCCACATTTTTGTATATAGGAGCTTGAAACCTCTACAGTAGGGTTCTCTGATATTCTGAATCTCATGGTTTGATTTTTATTAAGATCACTTGATTTCTTAGAGGTGTTTCCCCTGTTTTTTAAAAATTAGTCAAATTTTCTCAGGCTCGTAGCTTTTGATGGGTAACATTAAACTTCATGAATTTTATATATTTCGAATAAGCGTCAAAAATTGATTCTTTTGATGTATCTATCCGGGTTGCAGCGGTAGCTTGCAACCTTGTAAGAGACGAACCCATAACTCCTAAAAAATAGAGTCAGATCAAAAGAAAAAGTACACCATTAGAACCGCCGTGTCCGAAACCCCTATATAGGAAAATCACCATCCCTTGGCTTGAACAACAAGGGAAATATGTTGGCTTGAAAATCAAGAAAAGTGGCAGCTACTAGGATATTTGGCATAAACGGAATATTTCTTCTTTTCTCTTTTTTTTCTTTTCCACAGATAGCTTGACACTGGAACATCGTAGAGGGATGTTCAATGACTCATTTTAAAGGAAATTGCTAGATCTAGTGTAATTTGTAATTAAAAATATTTTTTTTTAAAATAGAATCAATTTTCCACTAAAAACTGCATTTTTATGGCCAATCTTGATGAATGCTAGCTATCCTAACCACTTGTATGCTCACCATTGTACCATCAGATACTTATGAAAATTACAGTAAGGACTGAAGTCTATCTCATAGTAACACCAGGGAAAAGGGAAAGAGGTCTGTAGTATATATGACGTCATATGAGGTTACATTTGATTTAAATAAATCCTAACAGCTTTCCGAACAATATACCACGTGCTCAAGAAAAGTGTATTATTCGTGCGCAGATTTTTTATACGAATGTCACAATATTAGAGAGCTAATTTCGCTATACAGGGCCTAATTGCCGTCCAGGGGCCACGGAACAATGGACCAGGTGCCATCCTCCTTCTAACAAAAATGCATATATAAGGCCTGAATGGGTTTGTAACAATGATCATATAATTGGAAACAATCTGCTCTTTGCTAGTAGCGGTTTTAAGGGGGAGAAGGGGCACTTGCCCCGGGCGAAAAATTTCAAATAAATAATTTTACGATTACTATTTAATTTTTGAAAAATTATTTCTGCTAAAATAAAGTAGGGGTGCAGCTAATAAATGAAAAATTAAAAATAAAAGTTAGTTAATAATTAATAAAACAAAAATAAATTCAAAATAAAAATAATTGAGTGATAATAATAATTAAATTAACATAATAATAATTAGAAAGTGAATTAGTAATCATATTAATAAATAAAAAATAATTTAGTAAATGAAAATTTTGTTAAAATTTGGCCTGAAAACTTTTGGTGGGGCAGATGGGGCAAGATTTTGCCCCGGGCGCAAGAGAGGCTAGAACCGTCACTGTTCTTTACAGGCTTCTTCGCCTTGCATGACCCTAGATTATTTTACCAGGTACCACGCCTCTCCTCAACAAAAAGGGTATTTTATTAGGGCAAAATTTTTATGATAATGAGAAAAGAATTTGAATTAGAACTGCACCATTTGACGTCAAAGTGCTTTAAAATAAATTAATAAGCACTGCCCCTTACTTGAAAAGAAATGCATTTTTAGATCCTGAACCTACAATTTTCATGCGAGCTGTTAGACCAGTATCTGGGACTCAAACCCTCATTATGGGAATTTAATCGCCCTATCTTTTCCATCTGTGAATCAGAAAGTCTGCACAAAGGCTTATTTTATGTACTGAATAGAAATCGAGGTCTTCATAGTGATTTTGTGTAATATAATCGATTTTATAATCTAAGAGTTTTGTTTAGCGTCTTTTTAGATTTATTGACTGCTCAAATTTAAATAGTTTTTCTTTAGCTACTGTTGTTCTTTAAATCTGAAATTTAGTTCGAAAGTAAATAAGAATTATGGAACATAAGTAGTTAAAGTTCAATGTATTATGGATTAAATACATAAAACAAATTAAGTATAAAACAGTAAACTATAACTATAGCAAATTAGTGTACATAAATATATTGAAAAATGGTCCGTTCAGACGCACGGGAAAACTGATCGGTACGAGGGGAAATGTGTTCAAATGATAGGTGCAAATCTAAGAAGCATAGATAACATGCGCTTGTACAGGCCAATTCTGTAAGCCAAGTGTATATTTCTTGCCAATTATCTTCCTCTTTCGTGTTAGTTTTATACAAAGCACTGCTTGTGTTGGATGAAAACTGGATAAGAACCACCGAATCTTGAAGTTTCGTGTTCTCAAAAGTTGGCACGCTTTCCACTTTCAAAAATGCTTGCTCATTTTTGTTCGACTGCACACAAAAAAGACGAGTGGTACCACAGAGAAATTAGAAAAATTCCTACCCCTAAAACCGATTGCTTTTTCCATGGTATCGATAGATTTCTGAGCGTTTCCCCATGCGTCTGAACGGGCCATAATGAACGTAAAAGCTTAGATGACATTTCATGAGGCCCTGTATATGCGTTGATCTGACATGTTCACATTTTTATTTAACAGCCATTTTCCAAGGCATTTTTGCCATTTCCTTAAAACAAAAAGAGGACCAGTGTATACCTTTTAATTTCTACGTTTTTTTTCCTTATTCGAGCTGTAAAAACTTGTATTATGCACAAAGTAAGAAGATAAGAAATCATTAGAATAGAAATTAATAATAAACAAATAAATAAATTTTGATGTATTGTAAGTAAAATACGTAACTGAATAAAGTAGCCTATATAAATAAAGCCCTACAGTATCACTATAGCAAAGTATTGTTGATTGTAAATATTAAATGGAATGCTCTAGCGCTGCCTATAGGAACGAGCCATAAGGCTTCAATACATTTTTTATTTGTTTTTCTTTTCGCCAGAACTACTTCATATGGAAGGAGTTTGAAGGCGCATTAATGAAAGGCTCATTTGATAGGAAATTGAAGGTTTTAGTGCCCTTTTAAGAGTCAAAAATGTTCGGAGGGCAATCTGCCCCTCTCCTACGCTCTTTTTAGCTGGCATCGCCCAAAGACATTTGATCAAAATTTTAAGATATTCATTTTGTTCAAAATAGTCTAAACGTCAAATAATCCTGCCTTTGGGGATAACATGACCCCCACAGCTACTGGAGCAATGACCGTAAGTTATGCAAGGTCTTCGAAAAAGCTTAGGTTATTAAGGTGAAACTTTCAGGAAGTGCCGAGGGGAATGTTGAGGAAAATAAAAATGCGCTATGTGCATACTGGTAGTCAAAAGGGTCTAAGGAATGGGTGAGGGTATTAAGTTGAAACTTTCAGGGCATGTTTATCTCAATGTTGAAAAGTGATTGTAATGCAATTACAATACCCCCCCCTCCTAAACCGTTATATATGTCCTTATCCTCAAAGCTAATAAAAAATTTGAGATACCCATTTTGTTCAAAATAGTCAAAAAGTTCAGTGCTATGCCTCCGGGGATGGCATCGTCCCCAGATTCCGGGGCAAGGGTTTTAAATTTAGCCATTTTCCCAGTGTTGTTTACATATAAGAGTCCTGTGATGACGCAGTGACTTTGACCTTAGCTTGGTAATACGGGGCCCAGAGATCGAACACGGCCGTAGCAACACACTAAAGGGTCGAAGCAGAGACCTTAAAAGTCAATCAAGTGTCGTAATCCGATTACTTACTTACTCTACATATAGGATCCATTATTGGGAAAGAGGGTAATGTTTGATCTAAGTTTGGTCTAAAAAAGCTAAGGCTTTTAAGGTGAAACTGCAGGGAATGTTCAGGTGGATGTTGAACTAATTTAAAAGACAGTATTTGTATCCAGGTTATCAAAAGAGCGTATTTGCAATATATTAAGAACGGTTAAGGGTATTAAATTCATACTTTCAGGGCTACTATTACCACTACTGTGAACGCAACTGCGATTGCGACTACTTGCGATTGCGATTACTTGTGACTGCGACTGCGACTACATGTGACTGCGACTACGATTTCTTGCGGCTGTGGCTGCGACTACTTGCGACTGTGACTGCTTGCGACTGCGGCTAATAGCGACTGCGACTGCTTTCGAATTTGACTACTTGAGACTGCAACTAGTTGCAACTGTGACTGTGTCTACTTTTGACTGCAACGAGCCGCGGATGCGGCTGTGACTGCTTGAAACTAAAAAGTACTTGTGACTGTTTAGGACGGCAACTACTTGTGACTGCGACTATGTGCAACTCTGACTGGAACTGAAAGTTTTTCTAGAATCAGTTTTTCAAGACCTAGTACCTTCTTTGAAATGAAATTTTCATATTTCTTTTTGTAAAAGCCCGTTTTCAAGGCATTTTGCCATTTCCTTAAAACTTGACAGGACTATTGTTTACCTTTTTATATTTACGGTTTATTTCTTATTCTAGTGGAAGAATCAGAAATTTTAGAGCTTGAAAAAGCCTATTTGTCAATAGAACGACTAGGTCGTTTTGATCTTTCCTACTTTCTGGATTTAGTCACCATTCCATTTCCTTCATCTCATCAGAAACTCTGCGATCGGCTCTGCGAGGGCTTATTCTGCGCATTGGATGAAAATCGTGATCTGCATATTGATTTCAAAGAGGAGGTTTGTGGGATATCAGCGGCTTGCCGTGGGCCTTTGGCTGAACGCCTCAAGTGTAAGTTGTATTCAAAGACCTTATGCTCAAAATATTGCTGTCCCTCCCCTCTTCTCTCGGACATGTAGGCGTAGACCTACATGTCCGAGAGGGGTCTTACTAAGAAGCAAAGCCTATGTGTATATGCATATATATATATTATTAAGATATATACCGTTCTGTATATTGCATTCACCGCTCTTTTATTAGAATAATAAAAGAGTGG
Source organism: Artemia sp. Qi Xiang Cuo (assembly GCF_049724085.1). Taxonomy (NCBI): domain Eukaryota; kingdom Metazoa; phylum Arthropoda; class Branchiopoda; order Anostraca; family Artemiidae; genus Artemia; species Artemia sp. Qi Xiang Cuo. The sequence goes on from NC_142803.1 coordinate 54,584,980, forward strand.
TGAATGTAAATTGTTTATATCATTTATATATTATTAAATTTTACTCAAACCCTCTTAGGAGGGTTTCTTTAATAACACAGAGATATTGATTCATATTTACCCTGGAATGTTTGATGTTCCAGGGTAAATAAAAATCAATATCTCTGTGCTATTAAGGGATCATAACAGCGTTTGAGCTAGTGTTGCAAATTCGACATTATGTTGACATGATTTCAAAGTGACATGACATCATGTTGACATTTTGTTCTTTAACGTTTGATTTATGTATTTTTGTGTCGATTCAGAATAGTAAATCGAACGCATTGTGTGGCAATTTCAAATGTAATGTTTTAATACATTAGTACTGAATTGTCGGCTGCTTGCCGAGGACCTTTGGCTGAGCGCTTCAAGTCTGAGCTGTACTAAAGACTAATACTCCGAATATTGCTATGTTAAAGGATCATAGCACGCTTTTGCTAGTATTGCAAAGTCGACAAGATCATTCAAATTACCAAGATCATTCAAAAGTCATCTTTTTTTTTGTACCGAATGCCAAGACGCACGCCCTTTGAAAGACACAGCTCGACTGAATAGTGTGTTATCTCCTGGGCTCTGAGGTTGCTAATGATTGGTTGCTAAATTACCCAATTACGTATAATTCTTCCCTTTAAAAATTTAAATCATCTCGGGTTTCTCAAATTCAACGGGATCCGATGTTTTCAAGATTCGTTTTAACTCCTCTGTTACCGAATAAGGCTACCGAGGATGTCGTAAGGAAAGGTTTAAGGGAAGTGAGATTTTCTTAGTAGGGTGTAAAGAGGGAGATTAACAAATAAAAATATAGTGAAAACGGGTAAAATATTCTAAACAAAGCAGCTAAAAAAAGCAACAAACTTCAAATAATAAAGAAATCTGAATATTTTGACTTCACGTCCGAAAGCCTTTATCAACGAAAAGAAAAGCTAGAGTAAACAAAATGTATAAAGAAAAGTAAAATAAAAAACAAACGTTTTTCTTATGTTTTGTTTAATTTAGCCTAATTCAGTTTTATTCGTTGATAAGGGCTTCTGGATGTGAAGTAGAAATGTTCGGATTTCTTTTTTATTTAAAGTTTGCTGGGTGTTTTTGTTCCCTGCTTGGTTAAAAATATTATACCCGTTTTCACTGTATTCTAATTAGTTAAATACTTTAAATACAAAGACAGAGTGGTCTAAGCAATTATTTACGTAAAGAGGTGGGCTTTGAATCGATTGGGGTGGAGATGGAGCCTGCCTAGCTGTGTTGGCATCAACGGCTTGGTGCTGCAGTGAGATGGTATTTGTAGTACTAGTAGTTTAACTCAAAATCTAGTCTGTGCAAAGTAGTCATGGGGGTAGCATAGGAGAATCTTGATTAGGCTACCTAACGATTTTAGGAAAACCTTAATTAAGCCAATTTATAAGAAAGGTGATAAAAGTGAGTGTGGTAATTATCGAGGCATTAGTCTGGTCTCTGTAGGTAGCAAATTACTTAGTAATATCATACTTTTTAAACTGAGAGATGACGTAGACAAAGTTTTAAGAGAAGAGCAGTGCGGTTTTAGAAAAGGTAGAGGATGTGTCGACCAAATTTTCACTCTTAGGCTAATAATTGAGAAGTGCCTCAGTTTTCAACCACCTTTGGTCCTCAATTTTATAGATTACGCAATTTTATAGATAAGCAAGCGTTCGATTCTGTTGATAGAAGAGCTTTAGTAAAGGTTTTATCCTTGTATGGTATACCAGACAAATACATTAAAGTGATTAGTGCTATGCACGAGAATAACTCTGCTGAGGTTAAGGTAGGAAATGAGGGTAGCAGCTGGTTTTATATTAAATCAGGAGTTAAGCAGGGCTGTGTTCTATCCCCCTTTATATTAATTATTTTGATGGACTTTGTTTTAAGGAGCACAGGAAAGGCAATGGGAGACCGTGGAATCAAACGGGGAGGAAAAAGTCTCCTGCACTTGGATTATGCTGATGATTTAAGTATCCTAGATGAAAGTGTGAGCAAAATGAATGAAGTTTTAGAGGTTTTGCGAGTTCAGGGTGCTAGAATTGGTTTGAAAATTAATGTTAGGAAGACTATGTCACTAAGGCTAGGAATAAGTGAAGATGAAAAGGTTACGTTGGGTAATGAAAAAATTGATCAGGTGGGCAGCTTCACTTACCTTGGTAGTATTATTAGTAAGGATGGTGGGAGCAGTGAAGATGTTAAAAGTAGAATAGCCAAGGCTTAGGACGTTTTTTCACAGTTAAAAAAAGTCCGGAAGAATAGGAAGATAAGTCTGCTAACCGAGATTAGAATATTAGAAGCTACAGTGATGACAGTGGTCAAATATGGCTCTAAAGCATGGACGCACCGAGAAGCGGATGAAGATTTGCTAGATGTTTTCCAGAGAAATTGCTTAAGGATTGTTCTGGGTACCCGGTTGACTGACCGTATTTCAAACAATAGGGTATACGAAAAATGTGGTTCAATACCGATCTCTAGGGCTATAATGAAAGAAAGGTTGAGGTGACTAGGGCACGTTGTGCAGATGAAGGATGACAGATTGCCAAAGATTGTTCTCTTCGGCCAACCATCTAGGGCTAAATGGAAAGCAGGTCGTCCCCGTCTGGGGTGGGAGGACGTCATAAAGAAAGATTTAAAGGAAATGGGAACTTCGTGGGCGGGTGTAAAAAGGGAGGCTTTGAATAGATTGGGGTGGAGGAGGAGCGTGCGTAGCTGTGTTGGCCTCAGGCGGCTTGGTGCTGTGGTGAGTTGTTAGTAGTAGTAGTAGTAGTAGTTGCATTCAAAGTCTGGGATAAAAATAGGGAAGGATTACTCAGAGATGAAGCCCTAAATGATATGCTTTCCACGTTTCCTTTAAGGAAACGTGGAAAAGCACATCAAGGAAAAACGTTTTTGTTTACTTCAAGGTTTTGATTTTGTTTACTCTTTTCTAGTTGCATTCAAAGTCTGGGATAAAAATAGGGAAGGAGTACTCAGAGATGGAACCCTTAACGATATGCTTTCCACGTTTCCTTCAAGGAAACGTGGAAAAGCACGTCAAGGAAAAAGTTTTTGTTTACTTCAAGGTTTTGATTTTATTTACTCTTTTCTAGTTGCATTCAAAGTCTGGGTTAAAAATAGGGAAGGATTACTCAGAGATGAAGCCCTAAATGATATGCTTTCCACGTTTCCTTCAAGGAAACGTGGAAAAGCACATCAAGGAAAAACGTTTTTGTTTACTTCAAGGGTCTGATTTTGTTTACTCTTTTCTAGTTGCATTCAAAGTCTGGGATAAAAATAGGAAAGGAGTACTCAGAGATGGAACCCTTAAGATATGCTTTCCACGTTTCCTTCAAGGAAACGTGGAAAAGCACGTCAAGGAAAAAGTTTTTGTTTACTTCAAGGTTTTGATTTTATTTACTCTTTTCTAGTTGCATTCAAAGTCTGGGTTAAAAATAAAGAAGGAGTAGTCAGAGATGAAACCCTTCACGATATGCTTTCCACGTTTCCTTCAAGGAAACGTGGAAAAGCACATCAAGGAAAAACGTTTTTGTTTATTTCAAGGTTTTGATTTTGTTTACTCTTTTCTAGTTGCATTCAAAGTCCGGGATAAACATAGGGAAGGAGTACTCAGAGATGAAACCCTTAACGATATGCTTTCCACGTTTCCTTCAGGAGACGTGGAAAAGCACATCAAGGAAAAACTTTTTGTTTACTTCAATGTTTTGATTTTATTTACTCTTTTCTAGTTGCATTCAAAGTCTGGGATAAAAATAGAGAAGGGGTACTCAGAGATGAAACCCTTCACGATATGCTTTCCACGTTTCTGGTCATCGCCAATTTTCCTCGAGAGTTAACAGAAGAAGAAGTAATCGCAGGTATGAAAGATTTAAGGCCAAGCTTAACAGCCATGACAAAGCTCCGAAAGTAAGAAAAAAAGTATACAAATTTGACAGAGAATACTGCCACCATTTTTGTTTTGGATTTGGTGTATTTCTCCCATCGACTACCCCCCCCCTTATGTGCATGTAAGATAATTGCGGGTGTCGTCAGTGTCATGCTCTTTGGGGAAGACCTGGTTGCTTAAACCTTAGTTCTAAATGTGCCTCAGTAGGTATCTAGGCCCCCCCTGTCAATCATTCCCCAAATTTCTGCTGCGGCAAAATCCTCATAGTAAGACTGGAAAGTGGTGCGGAGGTTTTGCAAATCGTTGTGGTAGGAGTACGCGACGTTTCTGTTGGTTTACATCTAAGGGAGAATGTATAGGTTGCATGCCGTAATGCCGCAGGGCTGCTGTCGTTGTCCTGCATGCCTTAGTGCCGAAGACAAGTAGTGCTGCAGTTGGGTTTTGCAGTCATTAATTCTTAGAATATGGCTGAAGTTCCTTCGTCGACGGACTGTTATGACTTTGTGATAAGAGGTTAACGTGCTTTTGTTTATTTCCACTTTTATAAATTGGATATCTTTGGAGGTTCATGTGGTTGTCTTTGCTCCTTATGGCTTCCAAGGCAATACCGGAGAATTAACTGAAAGATCTAAAGTTGAATTAACCAACCGTGACTAAACTCATAATATTAGAAATAAATTATTTGGAAAGGGGACTTGGGGCAATAAGATAAATATATGGGTTTTTAAACCAATATATTGGTATTTCAACCGGTATATATCTCGGGTTTTCAAATAAGGATCAGCAGAAGACAAAAAAAAGAAAGACCTGAAAATAAGAAAAAAGAGAATTAAAAAACTGAAAACTGGAGAAACACCAAACAGTAGAAGGAGACAAAACGCATCTCTATCCAATCTAAAACGTAATTGTATGCTTGAATTATAAATTTAGATTTAGTTTTTTCCCCGATTCGCTTCAGCTTTTGAATTCGGTTCAGATTTTTTTTTTTTTCATTTTTTTCTTTTTTTTCATTTCCAATTTCACATGTCCAGTTTCGCAGTTTTTTCTTTTTTAAACGAGTTTTAATTGCAGATAAACTTTTATGTTTGAGAAATTAGTGGTTATTTATCTTGATTACATTTTTGAAATTTTTTACGCGTTTAAGTCGATGTTAGACTTTTTTTTTCCTTATTTCAAAAATGACAAGGAAACTAGGCCTTAAATCTAAGTAGGCTTTATCTAAGTGTCTCTAAATTGTTGCCATCTGAGAACGAACCTAGAAAGTTAGTGGATCTCAACCAAAATTTGTGGGAAACATCACCAAGTGTCCCGATTGGGATACTCAGACATAGTTCATCCTCTCCTGGGAGAGAGGAAAAGGAACCCTAAGTTCCTGTCATAAGACCTAGTGTCAGAAAAGGTGGTCTGGTCTGGGACACCTTTTAAGACATAAGACCTAGTGTCCTAGATATGTCTCTTGAGGATTTGGACCTAGTGCAGATTTTGAGGAGGAGGGATGAGGCTTAACGAGAAATTTAGCAGAAGGGGTTACCAAAACTCACCCAAACTTAATTAGAAGTAAGATTAAGTGTTGTGACTTTCGGCTTCCATAACCATACTGGGTATGGAAGTTGCATGGGGGTCTGTAAAAGTTCTGAAGGGGGGGGGGGTTAATAAATGAATAATTTGTCAGATAATTTATATTGAAATTTAGAATTTACCAAACCAAAGTATTTGTAGAATGAATAAGTAGAATGGTTTCATTTTGGTTTATAGACCATGTGGTTGATTCCAGATTTTTTTTTTCTTTTTTTTTCTTAATTTTCTTATGGTCATCTAAATGGTCGCTTCTAGCTGGTTTTGGAACATTTCAGATTTATAAAGATATAAATTAAGAATCATAGTAATTATAAAATGAATTGCTTGGTTTCGTTTTCCTTCATAGCTCATATAGTTCGTTCTAGGTTTATTTTGGTTGTCTGTATTTTTTTTTGCCGCTACTGAAGTAAAGGCTTCTGGTTTTGTAAATTTTTTCCTTTATTATCATCATCAGCATGTGAGTTTTGATGGGTATTTCGATTTATACTCTCCAATTTTCTTTTATTTCATATTACTATGTAGGAGGTATAATGTTAAAGGTTGATTTCTGTATTTCTTTCCGAATATATTTTTCTGGTGCTGAAGCGAAGAATTTCCTTCGCCGTTGTTCTTCGTTAATGACTTTTGATGGTATATGTCAATCATAAAAAAAAAGTTGGGTACGGTGTTCCGCAAGGTTTAGTTCAGTCGTATATTTTAATATTTATACTTATCAAATATTAATATTAAGTTTTATCAATTAATGTTAGTTTAATATAAATATTTATCAAAGACTTGTGCGGAGCTTTCGATGGTTTGTCTTTTCAAGTATCGAAATAATTTTTTTATAATATTTAATATCAGCGTAATATTTATATTTATATAATATGATGTTCTTTTAGTTAAGAATTAAGCTTCAATCTCGCTTCATTTGAACTAACCCTGAGTAAGATTCTTGTGGGATGATTTAGCTCGCTTCTCTTTTTCTTTTGTAGCATACAAGATTTTGTTTATATTTTTACTTGCACAATGGAGAGATAGAAGATGGAGATAGAAGGAGGATAGAGATAGAGATAGAAGAGGGGCGGGGACACACGCAAAGTAAAAAATCAGCCAAGACAAGGGAGAGGACAGCTGACATCAAAGAAAGGCAAAAGGAATGGAACAAGAAAGAAAGAAATTATAAATTTAAAATCATATGGGATTAAAATAATTGAGAAGTTAAAAACAAAGAAATGGGAAGCAGCTAAAATAAATTACGAAATAAGAATAACAAAGATGAACATTTGAATATACATTAGAGTTGCTCCATAAAAAGAATAACCCTGTGTATTTTCCTACCGCTAAAAATTTACTATGTGTAAAGTTTAATATGTAAAAATAACTATGTGTATTATTCTCTTCTGCCGCTAAAAATTTACTGTGTGTAAATTTTAATATGTAAAAATAACTATGTGTATTTTTCTCTTCGGCCGCTAAAAATTTACTATGTGTAAATTTTAATATCTAAAAATAACTATGTGTAATTTTCTCTTCTACCGCTAAAAATTTACTATGTGTAAATTTTAATATGTAAAAATAACTATGTGTATTTTTCTCTTCTACCGCTAAAAATTTACTATGTGTAAATTTTAATATGTAAAAATAACTATGTGTATTTTTTCTTCTACCGCTAAAAATTTACTATGTGTAAATTTTAATATGTAAAAATAACTATGTGTATTTTTCTCTTCTACCGCTAAAAATTTAGTATGTGTAAATTTTAATATCTAAAAATAACTATGTGTATTTTTCTCTTCTACCGCTAAAAATTTACTATGTGTAAATTTTAATATGTAAAAATAACTATGTGTATTTTTTTCTTCTACCGCTAAAAATTTACTATGTGTAAATTTTAATATCTAAAAATAACTATGTGTATTTTTCTCTTCTACCGCTAAAAATTTACTATGTGTAAATTTTAATATGTAAAAATAACTATGTGTATTTTTCTCTTCTACCGCTAAAAATTTACTATGTGTAAATTTTAATATGTAAAAATAACTCTGTGTATTTTTCTCTTCTACCGCTAAAAATTTACTATGTGTAAATTTTAATATCTAAAAATAACTATGTGTATTTTTCTCTTCTACCGCTAAAAATTTACTATGTGTAAATTTTAATATGTAAAAATAACTATGTGTATTTTTCTCTTCTACCGCTAAAAATTTACTATGTGTAAATTTTAGTATGTAAAAATAACTGTGTATTTTTCTCTTCTACCGCTAAATATTTACTATGTGTAAATTTTAGTATGTAAAAATAACTATGTGTATTTTTCTCTTCTACCGCTAAATATTTACTATGTGTAAATTTTAGTATGTAAAAATAACTATGTATATTTTTCTCTTCTACCGCTAAATATTTACTATGTGTAAATTTTAGTATGTAAAAATAACTATGTGTATTTTTCTCTTCTACCGGTAAATATTTACTTTCTGTAAATTTTAGTATGTAATATAACTGTGTATTTTTCTCTTCTACCGCTAAAAATTTATTTAGTTTCGTGAATGTAACTGTAGATTGTGTCCTAAATAGAAATGAAGTTATCGTATTATCGTATTATCGAAAGTTTTATTGTATGAAAATTGCAACGTATCCTGAATGGTACCAAAAATTCAGCCGGTATAAGCACGGTATATACGTTACGCAAGAAGTTTGTTCCCTCGTTCCTCAAGATTTTTAATACTGGACTCACTGGTGAATAATTGTGCATATTTTTTTGCTTTAGTTCATTGTTCTTTTTTTCGTTTTACTTTTTAGTTTTTTTTCTTTAATTTTTTTTTTCTTTTTTTTTTTGATTTTTTTTTTTTTTTTAACAGATAGTTGGATATTTCTATGTCTTAGGTTTTAGTTTGACTCGGTGATATTTCAAATCAACGTATAAATTTGTATGACGATGGCTATGGCTGTGATTTTTGGCTTATGGCTGATTTATGGCTGTGATTTTTGTATGTTTAGTGCCTTATATTTTATTATGACAAGGACTGCCCCTGATCGGTATAACCGTGTAAGGCGTTTGATAATACAATCGTTTATCGTTTAATGAATTATCCTGTTAGCTTGACCAGAACCGACTTGAATAGGTGCGGGGCCCGATTGGACTTTTTTGCGGGACCCTCTCAATATAATAAATATTTAAATAAAATGTATCTGTATAGTAGTTTACGTACGTAGTAAATTATTTCACGTACGAAGTACAAAATCTCTCTAATATAGAACTATCCTGATTCAATAAATTTGATATGAACTTTTATGGGTATGAGTTTCCTATATTATAAAGTGTATGTTATATAATAACAAAACACATTATTAAATCTCATCCGGAAATGCTAACTTAGAATAAATGTATTTTTTTAATATTTGAGTAACTGATTATTTATCCCTTATTGTCAAAAACCATTTGATTTAAATTTTAAAAAAAAATGTTTATTTTGATGGTAAACTGGGACCCTTTCAAATGCGGGGCCCGATTGGACCCAATCGCCTTTTATCCGGCCCCGAGCTTTGTATCCATTTACATTAGTAACAAAATTGTTCTTGTTTGTAATTGTTTTTGGTGATTACATCTTTTTTTACAAGCCTGGAAAGATAAACCTATTGAAATTGATGATGTCAAAAAGTTTAAGGGGGATTTTCTAGAGTATTATTATTCCACGTTTTACTACAACGGTTGTTTGGGAAACAGGGAACAGTAATAGTGCTACTGATCAAGATAACTCTCCTCAAATTCCATATTAGGAAAATTACGGATGGACGATTCATTCTTGGAAGTCTCTATAATTTTAGATTTATTAACGTTATAAAAGAGAAAGTGTTTAGTATATTTTGTTTTTAGTAAAGCCATGAATAACGCTCTAGCTTATCCGTCGTGCGTTGCTGCAATCTCAAAATAAAGGAAATTCGAGGAAAGTCCATCCCCCCGAAAAAATTTTCCCCCTGCGAAAAACTCACCCTTCGCGTATTAGTAACGGTCGTATTTATAAATTTTGAAATATTTGAAAACTACCCCCCGGAAAGTCCCTCCTGCCGATAATTCTCTCCCCTGAAATCCCCCCCCCCGGCGGAAAATTCTTCCCCCTGAAAATTTTTCCTTGCCAATTCTATTTCCTCGTGGAATCGAGTCCATAAATTGAAAAACACTATAATGCACTGAATCGATAAGCACAAACATCGATCTTTTACAAACGTCAGGCTTTCAAACAGTTCGTGGTACCCGAACTGTAAGTAAGCAGCGAATCGGATCAATAGTAATGTATGGTATCAATAAAAGTTCAAATAGGGATAAAATCCTTTTAATAGACAGTGATGATAGAAATTCACAAAAATACCAGATATTTCGGTCACATATACAGTGACCGTCATCAGTAGTAAAAGCAGTAGTAGTAGCAGTAGTAGTAGCAGTAGCAGTAGTTACTAAATATACTAAGCGTCAGCAGTAGTTTTACTACTGATGACGGTCACTGTATATGTGACCGAAATATCTGGTATTTTTGTGAATTTCTATCATCACTGTCTATTAAAAGGATTTTATCCCTATTTGAACTTTTATTTATCGTCATGGAAAGGCAGTGTGGTCTCCGAAATTATCTATGTATGGTATCATTTCAGAAACAGGCATTGCTGAAATGATATATCCTATTTCATCTAATTTTGGTATTGACAGTGACCGTACTAAATATAATTACACGTTTAATTATTTTTAATTTTAAAGTTTTTTTAAGTAAAAAAAACTATTATTAAAAATTATTGTTTCTATTTCATAGGTGTTACTGATATGAAATCTTCTATATCAACGAATTACAGTATTAACAATGGTTTTGTGCTAGAAGATTTTTTGCTTTGGTCTTTCGCTGACAGTACAGCTCAAAGCTTTGTGACATTCATCTCTCAGTTGTTTACTGTATATTTTGGTCTCAAGCCCTCCAACAGAAGAGAAGAAGGGGAGGCGATACTCTCGTGGTTAAGGCTAAGGAAAAATTTCCCGCCACCAAATGCTCAGCTTTGGTATTTGATCTCAATTGAGTGGTGGAAATTGTGGCTGGACTATGTTTTGCTTGAAGTAAGTTCTCTTTTGGTTCAGAAGAAGGAGGGGCTTATTAACCCACTCCTCTTAGGGAGTAATTATACAGACTATGTCGATTTTTATCAAGTTGTAACACGACCATCTTTGGTCAAAAATCTCACTATTACATATACAAAATCCTTCCCTCTCTTGACATATATATACTTAATATAAAAAATTGTAATGACATAAAAATCAATTAAATTATAATTATAAATTTAATGACAATTATAATTATTATTATAATTAGTTTTTAAGTAGCTAAAAGCTGTATTGTAGGCTTGTATCGCAAGAATTACGTCTCTGGAAAGCGTTTTCTGGAAGGCAGCGTTTTCCAAACTGGGAGCCGGTAACATTGGCCAGGATTGACATAAACTTCAATAAAATATAAACTATGCAGTCACACAAAATATATTAACTCTTTGGCAATTGACAGGATTTAGAAGCTAAGGCTAAACAGAAGGTAGGTTTGCCATCCCAAAGCAAAACAAACGGTAGCCTATAGATTCTGCTGGATGCACCGTGCATGGACGATCAGTTAGATTATTGATAAGGACGATCTTTCCGATCAATAATTTTCTCAGATAGGCACTACAGAATTCGTCTTAAAACTAGAGGAAGGAACTGATGTAGCTAAAACAGCATATTTAATTGGATATTTTTGATGTTTTGTGTTTGGATATTTTTATATGTTGAAATAGTTTGTGGTAACCGCCGAGTGCCTGTGCATTTATGTCTTCCCATGGGCGGTTACCTATTGGTCATTTTTAACTCGTTTTGAAGTAAATTAATCTAATCTAAAGTGATAATAAAACTGACGATATATCTTTTTTGTAAACTCATCTCTGTCAAAGCCACATCCAGTCAAATTTTAGTATTATTGACAATTCTTTAATGAGAAAGGCTTACTGTGGAAATTGCGTTTGGCTTTGTACAGACGGTGCAAAGTCAATGTCAGGACAAAAAACTGCAATAATTAAATTATTAAAATGAAATAGTTAAATAATGAAATTAATAATAAAATAATAAAATAAATTAAATAATAATAATTAAAATATTAAATAATAATAATTAAAATAATAATAATTAAATAATTAAATAATAATAAAATAATTAAATAATAAATAATTAAAGCAATAATTAAGATGAAAACACATGATGTTTTCTGGACGCATTGCTTGCTCTGGACGCATGATGTTCTCTGGACGCATGAGAAAATGTGATTGAGAAGCTTAGAGACCTTTATACGCCTGCATAAAAACATGGTTATAAGTTATATTATTTACAACGCTGTGTGACGCTATGGGAGTTCCTTATACCTCTCTTCTGTTCTATTGTGAAGAACACTGGTTGCCAAAGTGAGGCAGTGGATACATGAACTCAAAGTTGAAATTGCAATTTACATCGAAGAAAATCAATATAAGGACGCAAATAAGCTTAAAAATGATAATTTAATTATTAAACTGACTTGTTTGGTGGATATTTCAGGAAAATTAAGTTTTTTGAATCAATCAATGTGAGGGCCACAAATGCATCTATTGACTCAAAAAGATTATGTGAAAGAATTAAAAAAAATGGAGCTATGAGAGGCAAATTTGGAAATTTTTTTTTACGTGTTTCTACTTTTAAATGTATGCACCCAAGATAACATAAAAGCAAACACAAGTCTATTTCTTAACACCTGTATGGTTTTTTAATTCATTTCTCGAATTATTTTGATGATCTTTATTTTAAAAAATATGCGTGGGTACAGAATTCATTTATTGGGGAAGAAGATGACGAATCTGGATCAATAAGTAATGAGAAAGAAAACTTGATTCTTTAAAACAGTATTTTCAGAATTTATCTCTTATTCAATTTGGGCTAGATATTAATAGTAAATATAATATTTTGTCAAGTAAAGCTTTAAAAGCATTGATGCCTCACAAAGTCTTCTTTATACGACATAGAATGTTTAAAAGTTTAAAATGCAAAATCAGAAAAAAGAAAGATAGAAACTCTTTATGGATTTCGGAAGAAATCCATTCACAAAACCCTTTGCCCCTCTCAATCCACAACAAAACGACTCCCGCACAGGGTTGCAGTGCCTGTTGAGAAACTTCAGCCGGTACGCTGTGCCCATCAGCGGTTAGCGAAAAGTTTTATTCTTAGTTTTGTAAATATGTACAACGAAAATCAGAAGGATTGATTTTTTTTTTTTTTTTTTTTTTTTTTTTTTTTCAATTTGACTATGCTTGTATAATGTGCCTATGCTTGTATAATGTGATTAATGCTTTTTAATGTGACTATACCAAGGAAATTTGGCAGTGCCATGAAGATTTTGGTGAAAACAAAAGTTTTTCTATCTATCTAAACAGGATTATCTGCAATAGCTGAAATGAAACCGAACCATCGTGTTCGTTTGGTTGTAAAAAAGGAGGTTCGTGCAGTCATCTCATTGTTGACACCGACATTTGACAAACTTTGTGCTAATTATAGGCAAGCAAATTCATCTCATTAAAAGACAACAATATAAAATTGTTATTTGTTTTCTTCTGTTTGTAAGATATTGTCTAAATAAATTCGTAGTACTAAAAATTTTCCAGTCTGTATTATTTTGCGAATGTGAAGGGAGGCACCATGGGAAGAGTGTTCTAAATTCTAAATCCAATCATTTAGAATTATTGAAAATTTATGCATGAATTTCCCAGTTTCAGAGGCAGTAATGCCTCAAGGAGGTGCATCAAATCCTGAAGATACCCGGAATTCGTTCGTACAAAATGACTGGTTAATATATATATATATATATATATATATATATATATATATATATATATATATATATATATATATATATATATATATATATATATATATATATATATATATATATATATATATATATATATATATATATATATATAATATATATATATATATATATATATATATATATATATATATATATATATATATATATATATATTTATTTTAAAGCCTCATTTAGGTAAGCTGATTCATTTGATGATTGGCAAAATTATTTACGGTTACGTTTAGTTGCGCATCAGTTAGGGAGGAGGGCCTTTAAATCTTTGTGCAGATAGGGAGGGAGTTTGCCCAAACCCTCAAAAAGGGCGTTTTTATTCCCAAATTTTCATACTCTTAGTGAGCCTTCAGATAAATGTAACAGATGTTAAGAGGGGAAGGGATGGTAGAAATATATCTCTAATATCCCTTCATTCATGGGAATATTTCTGAAGTAAGGGTGGAATATGGTTGCTGCGGGATCCTCTCGTAATCCAATTTTTTTTTTTTTTTTTGTGCAAAATTTTTGAGAACGTAAAGATCAAACATTTTCAAGGAAGCCGTGGTAAAATAAAGTTTGGAAACCACTGCATTAAGGTATGTAAAAAAGTAATTTTTGTGATATTTTCAGGGGAAGCCCTCCCCTGGTTGCAGTTTGGATTAATTATTTGTGTTGTTTTAGGCTCATTCGTACGACACATCGAGTCTACAACGTCCCACTCTTCATCATTCCGTATCTGCTTCTTCTTTGGTGTCATACACTAATACCACAGCAGCTGAGAGCGGAGATGATTCTAAATCCTTGGTCTCATTCAAATCAATTGATAAGAAACTACATTCCAAACCCGGACCGATTGATAACTCCACCTTACTCGCTCCAGAGCAACCTAAGGTGAGACACATTGCCATCTGAACATAAAGAATCATGCGAGAAACTGTAAAAACTATGAAAAAAACAACAACTAAACAGGGGCATCTAAAAGGAGTGGGGGGGGGAATTGCCCTCTGCCCTAAATTTTGAAAAATACTTCTCTTTCAGAATTCTCATTGAGAAAAACAAAAAAACAAGCTGGCCTACAAGTTAACCTTAAATTTTGAAAAATGACTTTTTTTTTCTATCTTCAGTTGTAACCCCCAACGTTTTGTGACTAACATTTTGTGGCTACATTTTGTGACTTGGGCCCCCTAAATAAGAAACTAGATTTAAGCATTTTTCCGTTATGACTTAAAAGCTTACAATATCAAGTTTGGGTTTATCATAGGCAGCGCAATAGCACTGCCTAAGTAAATAGCGGTGTGGGAACAATATATTATTTATTTACTTTTGTCGTTTTTAGACCAGGACACTTCGTATAGAAGGAGTTGTCGTAGAAACTTCAAAAAGAGCTCATTTGTTTGGAAATTGAAAGGGCTAGTGCCCTTTTTGATAGCTGAAAATGATTGGAGGGCAACCGCCCATCATTTTCCCAAACATATCCAATCACAATTTTGAGATAGCTATTTTGTTCAGTGAAGTTGAAAGCTCCGGAAATTATGTCTTCGGGGATGACAACCCCTCCCCTCCATATCCTTCTGGGTAAGGGTTATAAGTTATGCTCTGGGGACATATAAGGTTTTTATGGAAAATTCGGTCGTATAAACTTCGAAAGGGGCTCATTCGACTGAAATATGAGTGCCCTTTCAAATAGTCGAAAGTGATTGGAGGGCAACCACCCCCCTCCCACGTGCATCATTTCCCAAACACATCCAATCAACATTTTGGAATAGCCAGTTTGTTCAGCGTAGTTGAAAGGTCCAGTAATTGTGTCTGAGGATGACAACCCCACGGCCCTCAGGACAAGGGTTGTAAGCTATGTCCCGGGAGCATATAATGTTTTTTGGAAAGGGGTCGTATAAACTTTAGAGGGGGCTCATTTGATAGGAAATCAGAAGTTCTAATGGTGTTTTTAAGAGTCAGAGTGATCGGAGGGCAACTAGCCCCCTTCCTCTCACGTTTTCTTTTCCCCTAATGCAATTCTGAGATAGCTAATTTTGAGATATTTAATAGAAATTTTGAGATAGCTATTTTATTCGAAATAGTCTCAAGATCATATAACAATGCCTTCGGGGTTGAAAAAATCCCTCAGAACCTGGGGGCAAGAGTTGTATGTTATGCCCTAGGGTATATAAGGTTTTTATGGAGGGGGGGTTGTATAAACTTCAGAGAAGGATAATTGGAAATTGAAAGTTCCAGCTCCCTTCAGGGGAGGATAATTGGAAATTGAAGATTCCAGTTCCCTTGTAAGCATCAAAAGTTATGGGGGGGGGGGGGAATTATCACCCCTCCCGATACCCTCTTTTCTCCAAACGCATCAGGTCAAAATTGTGTGATGGCCCTCTTGTTCAAAATAGTCGAGAGGACATATAACGATTGGAAGTTACAGTGCCCTTTTAATTGTCAAAAGTGATTTGAGGGTACCTAGCCCCTCCCTCCTACCCGCGCCCATTATTTACCAAAACAAACATCCAATCAAAATTTTGGAACATCTATTCTCTTTATTATTGTTGAAAGGTCCATAAATTATATCTTTGGGGATATCAACCCCGCACAGCCCTCAGGACAAGTGCTGTAAGTTAGGCAATTAGTTCATTGTTTACGTATAGCATATGTTATTGACTTTCCAATAAGATTATTACTTTCCAAAAAGATAAAAGACAGTCAGGTGAGCCTTTCAGAGAATGTTGAATAGAGTTTTGAAATAAATCAATACATGTTATATGTATACGGGTTATCACAGTGACTTAACTCAGAAATGCCTGAGTATATTAAGTTGGAACTTTCAGGAAATGATAAGGGAGATGACCAATTAACCAAAAAGGTAATATTTGCATGCTCCTACTGCTACTGCAACTACCACCACTACTACTGCTACTACGCTGCTACTTTCAAAATATTGAAGGGATATTCGAACTAAATCCAATGACGCTATGTGCATACACATTGTCAAAAGAGTGTATCTCAAGAATGGATTTGGTATTAAGTTGAAACTTTTAGAGAATGATTTAAGGGAGAGGTCAATTGATCAAAAGACAATATGTACATACTACTACTAATATTACTACTACTACCACTGTTATATTTACTACTACTACTACTTCAACTACTGCTTCTATAACAACTAGCTTTGATGCTAAGAGCATTAAGATGGAGATTTCAAAAAGGATATGAATATACAAGTTATCAAAAGGACAAATCAGCAATGTCATAGCAACGGCTAATTGTATTAAATTGAAACTTCCAGGACTTGGTGGGGGAAATGTTTAATTGATCAGAAAGCAAAATTTTAATGCTTCTGGTGCTACTAGAACTAGTGCTATTACTGCTAATATTATTACTAATACTAACTCTACTACTATGCCTACTATTGCAACTATGTCTAAGGGTATGAAGGTGCAATTTTCACATAATTTTGAGGGGTGAAGGTGAACTGAATCACAACACGCCGTCTGCATGCAGGCTGTCAAAATGGGGCATCAGAAATATTTTAAGATCAATTTCATGTGTGAAGTTCAAACTTATAGGGCTTGTTACGGGGGATGTTGGACTAACCAAAAGACAATAGTTACATCCTATTGCAACTGTTTCTACTCATACTAGTACTACTTCTACTACTACTGCTACTATTATTACTACTGCTACTACTACTGCTGCCGCTGAAGCTAAGGTTACTACTACTAATTTTGCTGAAGCTACTACTACTAATATACTATTACTGCTCTTACTACTACTACTGTTACTAAAGCTAAGAATATAAGCGGAAAAATTTGGGGAATATTAAAATGTATTTTTCTTTTTTAGATTTAACTGGCTTAAAGTCCTGTACCTTAGTTAATTTTCGTCTTATTTTCAAGGTTTTTGTGAGTTATTAGTGCATTTTCGTACTTTAGATATTTTGCAGTTAACTTTATTTTTCAAAATTTGTGATATATTTTTCTTCTTCAGATTTAACGGGCTTAAAGTCCTGCACATTAGTTAAGTTTTTTCTTATTTTCGAAGTTTTTGTGAGATATTAGTGCATTTTATTTTTCTTTTTTAGATTTAACTGGCTTAAAGTCCGCACCTTAGTTATTTTTTGTCTGCTTTTTAAAGTTTTGTGAGGTATTACTGCATTATCTATACGTTAGATATTTGGCAATTAATTTTTTTTACTTTAATGTTCAAAATTTGCCATATATTTTTCTTCTTCAGATTTAACTGGCTTAAAGTCCTGCACCTTACTTAATTTTTGTTTTATTTTCAAAGTTTTTGTGAGGTATTAGTACATTTTCCATCCGTTAGATATTTGGCAATTACTATTTTTTACTTTAATGTTAAAAATTTGCCATACATTTTTTTTTCTTTAGATTTAACTGGCTTAAAGTCCTGTACCTTACTTAATTTTGTCTTATTTTCAAAGTTTTTGTGAGGTATTACTGCATTTTCCATACATTAGATATTTGGCAATTAATATGTTTTTAATTTTAATGTTCAAAATTTGTCCTATATTTATCTTCTTCATATTTAACTGGCTTAAAGTCCTGCACCATACTTAATTTTTGTCTGCTTTTCAAAGTTTTTGTGAGGTATTAGTGTATTTTTGGTACGTTAGATATTTAGCAATACTAACTTTAGTGTTTAATTTTTATTTTTCAACGTTAATTTTTTTTAACTTTAGTGTTCAAAATTTGTCATGCTTTATTGAAAAAATTCTCGTTTTGTCACTTTGGAAAAATGCGTTCTAAATATATCCAGGATCATTACCTATTAAAGTTTTTGTGGCCACCATGGTTGATAAAACGTACCCTAGGCGGACGGAAAGGTATCCTATACTGAACTCAGAGACAAGTTCACATTCTCCACATATTAACTTACGCTCATTAAAAAATCTCTTGGTTAGGCTTAAAATATATTTAGCCCGTAAGACATACCACACGTGGCAGGGTAGTACCCTGTGTGACCCCCTTAATTGTACTAAGATCTTGATTTGATAAAAAAAGAGATTAGTAAAAAAATCTTCTCTGTTTGTTCTGTTAATAAAAAAGTGTTTGAAAGAAAGATCTTAAGCCGAAGTGGCCAGCCATGACAAAAAACCCACAAAGAGAAAAATCTCAGTGAAAAAAAAAACAACAAACGAGACTGCGGCCAGTGGAGAGAAAAGACGAAAAATGCAAAACGACGCCGATATTTCGCCTGTATCCAAACAAGGCGTCTTCAGCACGAGAGAACACAAGAAAATCAAGATAAAAAACCAAACTAAAATTAAAAATCAATAAAATCACCACTATAAAAATATACAATTGGCGCAAAGTGATCCACGTAGGGAAAAGATGTTATTATAGATTTACTTCAGTGAGAACATCAGAGTAACGGAGGAAAAATAAGAAAAAAACTGGAAATTACTTTAATTATTCTGTTGCGAAAAAATCCTTTTGTTGATTATTACTGAAGCAAATCGTTTTGGTCTAACAGGTAAAATAGTCCCCTGGTGATTATTTATAATCTTAACTCCCTTATTAACTGTTGATTCACTTTTTAGAAGATTATCATAAATTAAGTCAATATTTAAATTACCTGTGTCCCTATTTATCGAAAGGTTAGCAAACATATGTTTTTAATTTCTATGGCTAATTTAAATGGGTAGTTTCTTTAGTTCTGGTAAGGATTCAACCCGGGGAAATTTAGTAAGTAGGGAGTGTAAAAAACTTTGTTCTTGTGGGATATTCTGTATCGCTAGGACTTATCAGAAATTGGTGGAAAATTTCTTGAGCTTGAAATTCAATAGAAAAAACCTACAATTAAGCAAGCCTCCGGAAACTTTAGCTTCAGCCTTAGCAGAACATTTTTGGTTTCAACCAGGTCACTTTATAAAATTTAATGAAGCCTTAGCTATTTCAAATGATAAGGGGAACACTCAATGGGCGAGATATTGTATAATACCTGTATTTTGGAATATAGATAGAATAATCCAACATCCCTTCTTTTCTTGATTCTTTTCATTTGTCTTAATTTTCCTTTGGTTGCTCAATGTTACATATGGTAAACTTTTTCTTGGGGGAATTGTCTGCAAGGGGAGAATTATCTAATGGGGATTTTTTTTTTGGGGGGGGGGGGAGAGGATCAGCCGGGCTCCAGCCCTTTTGTATTTTTACTATGTTGGCCCACATGTTCTCGCCCCTGTAAGAATAGGTTTTAGTTTCGATTCCTACTAGGATTGAGTTTCAAGACCACGCTTTTTCTTACCGACTCTGGTTCAGATATTATTTGGAATGAAATGTGAAATCAGGGTGGAGAAAGTTCATAACACTGATCTCAATTATATAACAGCCTATCAGTTCCTTATCTACTCGTTCTTTGTCCTCTTAGTCTATTTATAATTTTTTGTAAGAGCAAGCAAGTTTATCGCCTTTATTTTAAATTTGCAATACATTGGATGGAACGGTAAAATTCTAGTTTAGCTACTTTTTGCTATCTTGGAAAGGGGTAAGGTTAGGAAAATGAAACTTTCAAGGATGAGTCTACAGACTGAGTTTCATTTTCCTAACCTAACCCCTTTCCAAGATAGCAAAAAGTAGCTAAACTAGAATTTTACCGATGGAACTGCCAACATGAACTATTAACCCCTTTCTCAAGGAAAAGTATCGATTGGTAAACCCGGCTGGAATTATTGAAAAGCGTATTATAGTGATTATGAACACAAGGAGTCTTCCCACCCAGTGGCGTAATTTGCTATGGGTCAGGGGGACAACTGCCCCTCCAGACACTGCCCCCTCCAGACACTGCCCCCTCCAGACCCAGACCCAGCATTTATAATGAAATATGTCTTCATTTTTTCAGGTTACGAAGTTGACTAATGATGGTGGTCTTTTGAAAAAAGGAATAATCTCAGAGAAAGATTTTGAATGTGTCCCTAAAGAGTTATGGGCATGTCTAAGTTCCTGGTATGGCGCATCCTTGACAATCCCACGCACGGTAAGGGCGTATTTCATGCTTTTGGCGTTGCGAGTGGGAAAATGTGAAAAATAAGATAGCTTTAGTGGAAGCTGGGACCTGACAGCGAAATTGGCCCACTGCTAAAAAACTAATAAATCCGAGAAAAAAACAGGATTAAGGACTTTGAAAGCTCCTTTTCAGATGCTCTATAATCCAGTGGATAAAATCGTATTAGCAGAGTTTTATCCTTTAACCGTTAATGATAGCGAAAAAAAAGGTGGAGTAGGATAAATTCGCTCTCAGGAAATGTGCTTACGTTTTGATTAGAATAAAACCAAGTTTTCTGTTACTAAGCAATATAATATATGTGCCGCACTCGCCGATTGGTAAGCGTGATATGTTTGAAGTCCTGTAGCTTCAAGGACAGGGGTTGAATTCCTGGTGTTGCTGAAAGGCGTTATTCGCTAGCCGGAAAGCGAATCCATCTTTACTTTACATTTCTATTTCTATTGTTCTGGCTAGTGCTAAGTTCAAATCATTGCGGTCATGACTTTAATAAACTTCAAATTTTGACCTATTTCTTCATTTGATAGGCAGTGACTTCAAGAAATGATCAGTATTTTAAAAACCTTGCAAACAATGACTGAGACCCATTATTAACACTCGTTTATCGATAAAAACTGATTATGACATTTTTTTCAATAACTTGAAAAAATTTCAATAACTTTTTTAATAGCTTTTCAATAATTTTGTTAGCTTTTTCAGCTGATATTCCTGACTAGCTGGTATGTTTTTCATTAACCAGTCGTATAAGTCTGTTTCGCATTCCATTAGTTTTTTGCGCTTGTATTTTTTTGCCGTAAGCCACGGCTTGTCGCGAATAACCCCCTTAAAGTCATAGGCCTTAAAACTGCTAGCCCAGTTAGTTAGACACTCTTCTTGTTTTTCTTACATCTTTTCTTCTTTTTCTTCTAAACGCTGACCTAAGAGCAAATCCTTCGAAGCTTGTGAGTTCTGCCTTATGCTTCTTTGAGCTTACATAATGTGGTTAAGTATGTGGTCTAGGGTCTCTTTTACAAACCCTGCTATGTAAGTAGAATTAAAGAAATGGTAAAAAGAAAGTTCTGTTTGTCCTTTTTCTTCTTCTTCTTCTGAATGACGACCTAAGAAACAATTTTTCTGGGCTTGTGAGTTCTGTCTGATGATACTTTGAACCTCCATAACATGGTACTGTATGTGGTGTAGGGTTTTCTTACTGGCTTGGCAAAACCTTCCATGGAAGTAGAATTTAAAAATGTTGAAAAAAGACCTCTTCAGGTGGCGCCACAAGCAGTATTGGCCTGCAGAGAAGAATTAAAAGAGAATAAACACATTAAACACAGGTATATATATATATATATATATATATATATATATATATATATATATATATATATATATATATATATATATATATATATATAACAAAACATCATTAGACCTTTACACTCTGAGACAGTAAATTTGGTTTTAATTTTTCTCTTGGAGTTTGACTTATTTTCAAATCTTGTTAAGTTACAATATTCTTTTCTCTTTTTTTCCTTTTCTTTTGTTCTTTCCGTTTTAGTTCTTTTCATTTAGTTTTTAGATATTCGTTGCGCTACATATGGAACTAGACCCCAGCGGCGCACCGCCGGCTTGATCAATGTTGACCGCAAACTAATGTTTTCATCAGTCTTTCTCAAATCACAGCTTAAATTTACAAATTTACTTTCTTTACTCATTGAAAGTACACTTTCATAGGATACTCCAACTAGTAGCTACTGGTAGCAACCAAACTGTCACATTCTTGTAAAAGTCTCTCACCTCCCTTGGTATTTTTTTAAAGCAGCTATATAATGTTCTATAAGATCCGCCTCTGCTTTAAATTAAAAAAAAAATTACTTTTTGGCATCCCTGCTTTCAATAAAAAAATTTCAAGATATTATCATTTAAATATAATACTTGCCTACCCCCGCCCCCTCTGGATACCACCTTGACAGAATACCGTTTTTACTTTAAATAAAAATTTTTTTTTGGTATCCCTGCTTTCAATAAGAAAAATTCAAGATACTATCACTTAAATATAATAATACCCTATGCCCCCCCTCTGGATACCATCTTGATAGGATTCTGTCTCTGCTTTAAATTAAAAAAAATAATTAACTTATTGGCATCCCTGCTTTAAAAAAAAATCGAGATATTATCATTTAAATCTGATAGCTCCCTACCCCCCCCCCTCTGGATACCACCATGATAGGATAGCGTCTTTGCTTTAAATTTAAAAAATAATTAACTTTTTGGCATCCCTGCTTCAATAAAAAAAATTCGAGATATTATCATTTAAATGTAATAACTCCCTACTCCCCCCCTCTGGATACTACCTTGATAGGATACCGTCTCAGCTATAAATAAAAAAATAATTTACTTAATAGTTAACTAGGTCACTATATGGTTCAAACAAACACGCGAAATAACGTTAAACAGCTTAGTGCTCCTTGAAAAAAAAATTGAGGGTATGAGTAAAGGGGTACAATGACAACAACAAAAATGTCGAAATTATTCAGATATGCCTCAAATAACTGGAAAACTGAGTCATAGATTCGCCGTGGCATTTAATAAGATCTAATTAAAAGGGAGCACACACAGAAGCCAAATTAGGCCAGTAGCCTATGAGAAATTGTAAAATACCCAAGACAATGAACAAGTTCTAATGGGGGTCCTGGTTCTATCAAAATATTTCAATTGTTTCCCAGGGAATTTGATATCATTTTCTTCCGTCTCCACTTAAAATGAAAAAAATAATTATCTTTTTGGCATACCTGCTGTCAATAAAAAATGAGGTATTATCATTTTAAAATGATAGCCCCTATCTCTCCCCCCCATAGGCAATAATTTACAATTTTCTATGAATCATGGTTTTGGGGTAACTTCCGTTTCAATCTTTAAGTCCCTAACCTTGTACATAGCTTAGTCTATAGCTAAATTTTGTCTCAATAGATGGGTTTTTTGGGGGGTGGGGGAGGAAATCTTATCGAAAAACAGCAAAAGAAAACAAAATTCTGCAAACTTACGATTCAGCTGTAGAAACAATCTACCAACAATCAATTTCAAAATCCAACTGAAGCTGCATTCGTTCTATTCAACTTAAAAATATAATTCTTGACTACAAATGATGTTAGAAATAGCAATTAGGAAACTGCATTCGAAATGATTTAATCTCATTTCATAAAGACGATACTTTTTTGTCAACATATGAAGAACTGTGTATATTGCAGTTGCATCAGTCTGATTTTTATACAAAGTAAAAAAAGACAAAATTAACCAACAAGAGAGTAGTGAAGAATTACGGTATGCAAAGTAATATTTGACAGGGAAAGTCACTGGTGATAAATCGCCAGGGGTGGCACCGTGATTGGGTGATTTTGGGGGATTTGGGGAACCAATTTTTGTTTCGGGGTGACGCATAGATTTTCGGGGAAATACCCGAAAATTTGGGGATAGTGCAAGCCCTTTTTGATTTCTAATCAGGAAAATCGAAATAGTAAACCATACGAGAAAGAAAAGCGCCGACTTTGTGGTTGATGCAATAAAGAATTACCGCAAAATTAATTCCAAGTCAGCCAAACGCCACCGCCTCTGCCGGCGGTGTGCCGCCGGCGTAGCAACACTTCGGAGGCGGTCAACCGGGCCTCTCATTGGCGGCGTTCGGTCGATCCACCGGCGCGGCACCGGGGTCTATATGGAACCAGGGGGATATTTCAAATGCTTAGTATCTTTTAATTTCAATTTTCTCGTGAGTCTGTCTGTGTGTGTGAGTCTGAGTCTAGCTTTTGGCTAGACTCAGCCAAATATAGCCAAATAGCTTTTGAATATTTCTTGTCAATTTGATTATTACTTGTCTCTTCATTATGTTTTTATCAAATTGTATTTATATATTACTAAAAATATAAATATTATTATGTGTTTATACTTGTTATTAAATTGGGCACACTATTATGTGTATTTTTTATCATTTTCTCTACTTCTGATTTTTTTTTAGTTTCGCCCCAAACCCGATGGTAGAAGTGAAATTGAACTGTATCCTGTTTTATTGAAAATCCATCGTCACAGTTCAGCCCCAGCAAGTGTTCCTCCTCCAAGTATTGGGATGGCGTTTAGCTCTGTTGTTCTCAGTATGTTACTCTTTTATATTGTCCTTATTGTCTGTTTATGTATTTCCTTAGATGTCCAAAGCCTAGTCCCCTCTGCCTCTCTCTCTCTCTCTCTCTCTCTCTCTCTCTCTCTCTCTCTCTCTCTCTCTCTCTCTCTCTCTCTCTCTCTCTCTCTCTCTCTCTCTCTCTCTCCCTCTCTCTCTCTCTCTCTCTCTCTCTCTCTCTCTCCTCTCTCTCTCTCTCTCTCTCTCTCTCTCTCTCTCTCTCTCTCTCTCTCTCTCTCTCTCTCTCTCTCTCTCTCTCTCTCTTTCTTCTCTCTTTCTCTCCCGTTTATTCGAAGTTTATTTACTCTCCTGCTAAACGTCGCATTGATTTGATTAAAACAAAGATATGTAAGAGTCTCTTTTTTTAAGGAAGCTTAAACATACTTATGAGGGATCAAGTTTGAAAAGCTTTTCTTACTGCTTGATCCAATCTTATGTTTCTTACAATCCGATTGTATGGATTTCAACTTTTCCTTCTCCTTTAACACCGCTTTCTAAGGTTTATAATAAAGCTAGACACCCCATTCGGGAAACTAATCCTTTAGGAGTTATCCCTTTACTTAATCTCGAATTACCATATATTCTTTTGAGTGCATGTTTTACTTTTCTCAGCTTCATGGTGACCTCCCTCAGCCCCTTAGTGCTCCCTCTGCTTTTACCTCTAATAAAATTTTATCGTTTTCGTAATACAGATCTTTTTGAAATTCCTTTTACTTCTTCTGTAAGGCCAGACTTCTGTCTTGTAACGGCAAGTCACACTGTATGGAATATAATATCTGAATCAGCTCCAAGGTGCTACTCTTTTAGCTTGTTCAAAAAAAGGTTAAAGCATTTTTGGCACTGTAGACATTTGTTTTTTTTTTGTTTTTTTTGCAGGATGGATTGGAGTCTATTTAATCTATCTAATTATTTAATTTTTTATTAAGTTTTTTCTCTTAATTAATGATAATACGACTCATATGTCTCCCCTCTCACAATGAGTGCTAAGGAAGAAAGCCTAAGAGCCAAGGAGTGTTCGCGGGGAAGATATACTGTTCTCTGTGAATGTTTGTTTCATAATGAGTAAATTTTATTGTATTCTAAAGTCATTTGGATTTTTTCTTGTAGGTGGCGGTTATGGGTATTTCGGTTCAACTGGAGGAAAGCCTACGAGATACTTAGCGTATACGGCTTGTTTCAACAAATCAGCCATCGTTGGTCAAGTTATGAATTATCTGTGTGGAAGGCTGAATTTAACGTGTGATAACTTTCGACTTTGGCATATGAAAGAGGTAAATAGGCTCCTTTAGTTTTATTCTCAGTGCATTCGAGCATGCCTTATCTGACTTATCGGCTTAACACTATTTTCCTTGGATGTAAGCTGTAAAAGATAACAACAAATACTTACCGAATAACGTGCTCACTGATATGCTAAGGGCAACAAGGCGAATGACACCATTAACCGTAACACCATACTCCACCGTAAACGCAGCTTATTTACAGATCCTTTAATGTTTGCCAAATTTCACTATTACTCTCCTTTCCTGTTCTCGGTGTATAATCTCATATTTTTTTTTTGTTCTTGTTTAGATTAAATTTTTTTTCACGTTTGATGTCAAATATCATCGCTTATCCTGAAATTTCCTTGGTTAGCAGTTGTAACTGCTAACTTATCTGAGAACTGATCCAGATCGTTATTAAACAGTCTTATAAAGCCGCTTTATCTCCATTGGTTTTTCCGCTTGGGCACTTTTTGCCATTAAGAGACGGATTGTCGTGAATAACCCCATGAAAGTCATAGGCTTTAAAACTGCTAGCCCAAAGTCAGTTAGACCTTACCGAGTTTCGCTTCTTCTTCTTCCTCTTTTTCCTCCATTTATTCTTTTTCTTCTAAACGATGACCTAACACTATTACTTTTTCTTCCTGTTCTCGGTTTATAATCTCAAATATTTTTTTCCATTTTTGATAAAATTGAATTTTTTGTTTATGTGTGACGTCAAATATCATCGCTTATCCTGTATTTTCGTTGGATAGCAGGTGTAACATATCTGAGAACTGATTCAGACCGTTATTAACCAGTCCTATAAGCCCGCTTCGTCTCCATTAGTTTTTCCGATCGGGCACTTTTTTGCCACTAAGAGATGGATTGTCGCTATTAACCCCCTTAAAATCATAGGCTTTAAAACTCCTTGCCCACAATCAATGAGACCTTACCGAGTTTCGCTTTTTCTTTTTCTTCCTCTTCTTCAGCCTTTTCTTCTTCCTCTTCTTCTTCTAAACGACGACCTTTCAATATTGCTCTCCCTTTCTGTTCTCGATGTATAATCCCATAATTTTTTTTCCGTTTTGATAAGATTGAATTTTTTGTTTACTTATGTTTTGCTTTTCATTTGATCATTAATTCAAAATTGTCAAAATTCTTCTTTCGTTTGGCGTCAATTAAAGATTTTTTGGGGGGTGGGGGGGCACAATATGAATTTTTAATTCTGGGAGGGGCGAATTTGTCATTTTTCTAATGAAAATTAAAAAAAAACTTTTCATTGAAAATATATAAAAAAAAGGTATTTTTCAGTGGAAATACCCCCCAAAAAGGTATTTTTAATATCTATGGGGGAGAATATAAGAGGCAAATGAAAATTTCTGCACCTTTTTCCTCCCCGTTGACGCCACTAGAATGCACGACTTTTTTTTCATGCTTAATCTGATAAACGCGACCTAACTTTCTTAGCCTTTCATTTGGTATGATATTATATGCAAAGGTTACTTTTCAGATTATAATTTTATGACTTACATGAGCAATTTGGAAAAAAAACGGTCTGAGATATGATGACTTTTTGGCAAGTAATAAGTATATTAGGTAAATTCGTGAATTTTTTTAATGTTTTGCTAAAATATTCCTATGCTAGGTTGCAACTACTGCTGCAACCACGATCAGTGTTCGGCAAAATCAAAATAGTGTTTGATAAAAAACCTATGGGATATGCTGCTTATCACTTGCCGCCAGGGGTGCCGTTTTGTGAAAATGTTTGAGAGGGGCAATTTTGTCGTTTTGTTTCCATATTTTTAATAAAAAATTACCCTACCAAGTTATTTTGATGAACATACAAAAAAACAAAAAAGTGTTTTTTTCCGATGAAAATACCAAAAACAAGTTATTTCAAAATGTAGGAGAGGGGGCAAAAAAGTTAGGGGACAACTGCCTATTTCCTTCCCAATTGTCTTTCCACTAAGAATCTTCTTTTCCAAAATACATAATTTAATATTTGTATTTTGAAATGCAGGGTGACGAATTCACGCTTCTGGATCAAGAAAAGGCTACTTTAGAAAGTCTCGGCTTTCAAGAGGACAATGTACTGCTAGAAGTAAGAAGCCCAGATCAGACATGGCCGGAGGAGATTGGCTCACTCGCTTCCGGATCTCAGACAAGATTCATACGATGTAAGTTGGGCTTTCTGTGTTAAGACTGGAACAATTTTCGAGATACTTTCATACCCTCTCCTGTTCATTTGGGTTTTGATGTTTTTTATGACAAAGAGTTAAAATAAGAATAAGCTATCGTAATCAAGAATAGATTCCAACTAAAAAAGCACTCGTACTTACAAAAAAAAAGATAAAAATAAAAACGCTGGATTATCACCTATTACAAACTGATGCCTAAGTTGGTAAAACGGATAGTTCTTGTCAGTGTATTTACGACCCAAAAACAGCTCCTCTCCCATAATTAATAGGTCTAGAAGCCAGTTAATACAATTAAAACTACCTAAATAACATTTCCGATTTGTTAACAAATAATATATCTTAAAATAACATTACATTTACTAGGTAACATTTCCGATATGTTAACAAATGACATTTAGTAAATAAAATTTTCGATAAGTTAAGAAATAACATGTCGTAAAATAACATTTACTAAATAAGATTTCTGCTATGTTGACGAAAATATTTTATTCTTATGTTAACTTAGCTTAATAACTACTCCACTTAATAAGAAAAAAAAATACAATAAAAAAATATACAATAAAAACAAATGCAATAAAAAAATAATATAAAAAATATAAAATGTATTTTCAGTAGAATCTACAGTTTAAATTATAATCGCAATATTTAATTTCAATCTTGATTGTTTCTGGGAGAGTCTGTCGGGGATCTGATAGTTGATCAAATACGAAGTATCACATTCAGTTATCAATCCACAATCTTGATTTTGGACAAAGAGCATCTCAGACAAGATTCTGGTTTAAGGAATGAACCTTGTTTCTGTGGCTGTCTTTTAATATTTTCTCAACTTTCTGGATAGCCAACGAAATTTAATCGTAAAGACCCCGCAAAATAGAGAATTGGAATGCTACGAAGCCCTGAATAGCTCGACATCCAAAGGAAACCAAATTACCCTGATGTGGGTCCCAGGGCACACTGGAATAGAGGGTAATGAGATAGCAGATGAAGCAGCTAAGACTGTGACATCACTGAGATATTGTGGTCAAGAAACTTTCATCCCAATTTGTCAGAGTTGGTGGAAGGCGGCAGTGAGGAGTGGGAGCATGGAGAGAGCGGAACAAAATGGGCATAGGAAGGTGTGATGTTAGGAAACGAAAGAATTACTCCCGAAGCTCAATCCCACCATGACTAAATATTTTCTACGACTGAAAAGGTCTGAGACGAGAATGGTTACAGGAGCCACAACAGGAATTTGAAATTTTGGAAAACATCTTTACCGAATAGGGAGGGGTGAATCTTCGTTATGCCAAAGATGCGAAATAGCCGCTGTGGAAACAAGAAGGCATCTGATAGAAGAATGACCAGCTAGGATTAGACACCGGCTTGAGATATTTCATAATGTTATTCTTAAGTCTGAGGACATAGTAAGGGAAGGAGAAGTCTGAAGTCCGATAGTTGGCAAGGTATATGGTAAGGGTGGAGAGGCTGAACCCGTTATTGGTTCCTCCTCCCCTCTCCAACCATAAATGGAGCATAGTTTTTTGGGGTGTAGAGGCAATGGGCTTTGAAGGCCAGAGCTTCGATTCACTGATAGTGGGTCTCGACCCCTCCTGATAATAATAATAATTATATATATATATATATATATATATATATATATATATATATATATATATATATATATATATATATATATATATATATATATATATATATATATATATATATATATATATATATATATATATATATATATATACTTTTCATAATAAACTTTTGTTTCATAATAAACGTTTTTATTTTATAATAAACGGCTAGAGTACGTTCTTTACTTGGATGCAACGAAAGCCGCAAACACGGTGCAGCTACTTGTGCACCCGTGACTTCATTATAGCATGAGAAAATTGGTAAAAACAAAAAATGTCAATGCTCATGAGAGAAACTACACCAGGGCAAGATTGTGGGTTCTGGACTGAAAATCGCTGGAAACGTGAAGTGTCCATGGTCTGTGGAAAGCACAGGCTCATTGGGTATTATATATCAAAGTTTAATGCTATATAAAAAAAAAAAAAAAAAAAAAAAAGATTTTCGATGTTGATTGAACTTCAGATTAAAACAAAAAAATACTAAGAATATAAAGAGATAAGAAATAGGAGAAAAATCTTTGTTTCAGGTGAAAAAGTAAAAAGTGGTACAACGGGTCTCTACAACCTTGGCAATACCTGTTTCATGAATTCTGCTCTGCAGTGCGTGTCAAATACAAAACCACTAACTGAGTATTTTACAGAGAGGAACTACATGAAGGAGCTTAATAGGTACTGTTTTATTCTTTACCTTTTTTTTGTCTTTGTAGGATTTGAGGCGATATAAATTATTCGAGGATATTGATCGGTAATATTTTTTTAATAACATATTTATGAGTGTATGCTTAGCCTCTTTTTATTATTTTTCCCCCGGCAACTTAATATGGAAGGGGTGGTCATAGAAGCTTAGGAGAGAGATCAAAGTCTTCTAAAATAAGACCACCCTAAACTTTCTAAAGCTCTTCTAAAGAGCGTTATTTTGACTTAACTGAAAACAACCTGTATTTCAGCCTGTACTTTTTTTCTTTTTTTTTGTCATAAAATTAACAACAACATTCCAAAAAAATCTTTTTTTTTCGTTTCCAATCGGTACTGATACATGCATCTTTATGTTGTATAATGATGCTACAATAAAAACTTGCCGCCTTCTCCGATAACCAAGGATTCACTCCGTTTTTACGTCATCTTCATCATTATAACAGTTGCCACTGAGGTACTGTGTGAGGTGGAGAAACGGATAGTAATCACTCGGCGCAAGATCAGGACTGCATGGTGGCTGGTCTAAAACTTACCAGTCAAAACTGTCCAACAAATTGGGAGTCTAAAGAGCAGTGTGAGGTCTTGCATTGTCATGAAGAAGGACAATTCCTTTTGTCAGCATGCGGTTTTTTTTTTTTTTTTTTTTTTTTTTTTTTTTTTTATCGCTCTGTGGAGCTTTCTGAGGTTTAGGCAGTACGCTTCTGTATTGATAGTGGTTCCTCGTTGCATGAAGTCAATCAAAAAAAAAAACCATACCTATTCCAAAACAGCCATGATTTGTGCTGGGAGAGAGTCTTTTCGACCTTCAGATTATCAGGGGAGTGTATGTGTTTCCATTCCATGATCTGTTGGCCCGATTTGGGCGTCATATTTGGACCGGGGGAATTTTTATCTCGCCAGTTCTGCCGGGCGCCACTTGTGCCGTTAAGTTTTATTACGCCGTTACTATTTTAAACTTGTGGCGCTAAGATTACCTTGTGCCGCTAAAGATTAGACCACGTATAATGGAGGGTAAAGTAAATGGGTGACCTCTCCACTTCCTATGGAAGAAAATAAAATAGATTGAGTAATAAATTAGAATTGCCTTGTGGGGTGATTAATTAGGCTGGGGAGCCGTCAATCCAGGAGCGTAATCATACTTCGTAGGGTTATCAGATTCCATGGGAGCGCTGCGATGGAGTACAATTGAACTAGTTATCTACTATGCGGTGAGATACAGGCATATAATAAGAACAAACACAAATAGAAAAGTAATGGATTTATTGAAACTTACATTTCAGGTGTGTAACAATGTATGTATATGAGCAAGGCTTCACTTCAATTGACGACAATAGAGGCAAAGATAAATATATCACGCGAAAAACACTTCATCACTATATATTTCTATTCCTGATTCTGCGCCCCAAGAACTATTTCACGATTGGCCCAACTCCTGTGGAGGGGCCCGCTACTTTATCATTATGTTGACAAACTAAAATCATTATGCTAACTGAGCATCCAAAAATTTATTTTCAATATTTTGGTCATTAAACTTTCACATTCCTATGATAATTTGACACTTCCTATGCTACTTGAAACTACTTTGTATAAAATATTGTCTCGTGATTTTTTGTCAAGTATTTTCGCGAAATTCAAACTATCTTCTTTGATTAATACCGTCATCGACCGGTAGCTTTTTCTACGTTTCACATCTGTCGGTCTGTAAAACAAAAAGTGTGAAATGCATGCGAAGCATTACAAAGTACTCGGGAATTCATCAAGTATCAAGTTCTCTTGCGAATATATTCATCCGTTTTTGTTGTACTTTAAAGGGATGTTTTGGCTGAGCATAAAATGCGGTTTTTCTTTTGTTGCTTAAGAATTTAGACTCAAGTTTGAAACGGGATTTAAACTCAAGAGGGGAGTTTAATTTATATCGGAAGTATTTTTAGAAGGAAACAATTTTATTTTGTTCGGAAGTATTTGCAAACAATTTTATATTTTAAATATATCACATATTACTTGCGGTACATATTACCCTTCCCATTATTTAATGACGTCCCGTCATTAGGACTTGCTTGCCCTGAGGTTTTAAAGTAGTTCGAAATTCATTTACTACCTTGTTCTATATGACTTTAATTGATATTGTATTATTATAAGCCTTATTTAAGCTTAATCAGGAGTGCTTACAAAAAATTTTCTGTATTACCTTTCTTATTTTATTATATATTCTTTTCTAAGGTTCCTCCACCGACTAAGATAGCCACTACACAAAGATTATTTTTTTTGTTTTTTATACATCTAACAATAATGACTCCTACATTTCCAACTCTGTCAAACATTATCATGGGAAATGTTTTATGTGGTTTGGACTATTCTACTATTACTACAAGATTGTTTTTTTGAAATCACCTTTTATAAGTTTTTTTTATCTTACGCTAACTATGGGATAATTATGTTTCCTATCTACGCTAAATTAAATGAATAATACGACAACACTACACATGACTCTATCTGAACACTTAGCAATACATATAGGAACGATTTAAAACACACAATATTATGTTCACCACGTTCACTGGTAAACATTAAAACACTTTTACTGGGACTGTTTGTTATGTAATATTAATGATAGGTTATCGAAATTGTTAAGTTTCCAAAATTAATAAAATGTGATGTAAATTCACACCTACTTCACCACCTTACGTGTCTCTTAGCGTACTCACTCCTTCTGCTTTAAATTATGGTCCTTCACTATTTTCGTCTTGTACAACAAATTTTAAAACACTTACAATATAGTTTCTTCACAGAATAGTTCGAGCATGGTTATGTTCATCTTGGACGAAGTGCTTTCTCTAATTATCAAACGGGAAATGAGACTTTCTGCTACAGTTGTGTGGATATTTGCCATCAGAGTTCATTCTCACCTGCTGTTTTTAGATAGTTCATAAGGTGCTTTATCGTTAAGGGGTTGAGCACTGGGATCGTGTTGATAATAGATGGGTTGATTTTCTTCTCAGCATATCATTCTTGGGATATTTTAAAGCACATAGAGAATGTATTTCTCGTATAAAATTGTTCGTTCGTGCACTTAGAGATTATAGTTCTCTTAAGAAATTGTTCGTGCATGGATTGTACCTATTAGCTTTTGCGGGGATTCCCTGGTTAATCACAGGGGAATTGATGTCTGGATTTGGAATGGGTCGACATCAAACTTTAGTGAATCCTTCAACATATTGTCTTTAACTTGTGGAAGGAGTATATTGTCGCTAGGGGGCTATTCACTGGGATTACTTTTGGTTTCTATGGTTCAATGGTTGGTTTCCAAGTCCATTTTTCAGAAATTATCTCGTAACATTTACGGGATAGCGGGGATAGGAACTTTTCGCATTTGATAGAGGTGATAGGATCGATTCCGAGACATGGTCGAAAGGGATTCAATGTGTGAATCTGCGACATGTAAATAAATTAAGTTCATGAAATATCATTACTATGCAGTTATATAGTATATCAGTCTACAGGGTTTATCAAGGATCATGTTTACGCACTTATATCTTATGCTGATCGATGGGGTTCTCAAGATTATGGTTATATAGTTCGATAATGCACTGGACACTGAGATTTAGTAGATAATGTTACCTGATACATAATATGGTTTGTGATCGAGCAACAACGATCAAAAAGGTAACTGTAATTGTCCTAGTTTCGTTGCCTTGAATTTATGGTGAGTACTCTTCGTTGGTTGAGGGATGATGAAGATAGATGCTACTTGGTTGTACCCGCACTGGACTACGTATTGTAATGAATGATTTCCGATAGGTCATTCCAATTCCTTTAATAAAAATAACGAGCCAGAATCACATGTTCTTTAAAATCGAGTAGTCGTAATACATAATAGGTAGTGCAACTGGGTACATTTAATGGTGAATGTCGCGCTACAAGACAATGTTAAACAAATACACTAATATTATCACACATCTGTTGATTGTTACAAAACGACGTTATTACCATGTTAATTCAAATATATAGAATTTCTATTAGGAAATCTAAACATAGAAATTTCTTCCAAGCTGTTTTAGAAAAGTGACGATATAAGAGATTAATTCCTTTAACTTTAAGTAAGGTCTCTTATTATGCTCCTTGGTATACGCTATTACACATTTTATTTTCATTTCCTTCAACACTTATTTAGTTCTACCTTAGATTTAAAATAACCATTTAAACATAAGTTACGCTACATCTTTAAGTTTGATGTCTCAGTTTATAACTTATTTCATGCCTTCATTGTTCACGCATGTCTGTGCTGTTTAAGAAACGCATGTTGCAGCGTCGTAATCACACGTTTTTACCTAAATGACACTTATAATGAGGAAGCTAGATATGGTAAGGACTAGTGGAGACCTCTATTCTAACGTGTTTTCTGATGGCTCTCCTTTTTCTAGGCTGGGACATTCCAATGGGGTTTCGGGTTTAAGTTTTGTATATAAGCCGCTTCCTCGTGTTTTTCCTTTGGGGTTTGCCTTCTTAGTCTCAAAATTCTTCCATAGTTAAAAGTCAGTAAGGTTCTCATAGTCAAGGAAATCGTGAATACGAAACATACAGTCTGTAGTATGTTCCACCAGAAATTGATTGAGAAAAATCCGTATCTATTATCCACGTAAGTTAACCTTTGGTCTTCATTCGTAAATAGGGGGATTTGGGAATCTAATGCTTCTCTTATTTTTGTAAGCGGTAACGTTCGTTTATTATTTTCTATTTTGGACCATACTGAGGCTTTCATTTCTTCACTTTCTATATTGGGAATGGTGTACGACAGGTTAATTGCCTTAAAAATGATTAATTCAGGACTTCTTATATTTGTACTCGTGGTAATTACGGTGTCTGAACTGTTGATTCTTTAGTTACAAGTCGACATACTTATTTTATGGTTATCGTACCCACGTCTTGTAATAGTAATTCGGTCCTGTAACTTTGATCGATTCTTTCTGTATTATTATAACAAGACAAAGTTCCAACAGTTTCTCTTGGAACAGAAAATAACCAAAGATCCTTTCTAAGGTGCATCAATATTTCTCATTTAGTACTTCCTATCAAAGCTTCGCACGAATTAGGTATTTCTTCCTGTTGTGTGTCTTTCAACAATATATCTAACATACAAGATCCGGATTTGACGTTATAAATAGGTAACGTAAGCTGGCGTACTAGATTTTTGAATGATACGTGTTGGGGTTCCACCCCTGTTTCTTTTCCTTTCAGATAAATGACCTGATTTTGTTTTCTTAATTACATTTGCTTATAGTATAATTTCAAAGACAGGTTAAATTCCATTACTAAGCGATAGTGGTTTTGCAATAAATAAGTTGTGAATTAAGTTCTATTTTCGTACTTTCTGGTTTTGGGAGTGATTGAAAGATAAATCTAAGAGGTATAATTGGGTTTGAATGGGGATGTAGCTGATTGGCTGGGCCAAATGACGGTCCACCCCTACGGACAGTGCTGCAGAGATTATTATTATTTTTTAGTCTGTGTTTTGACCCCATTCGGGGATATATATATTTTTGTGGTACTATTGTGACCCTTTTTGGAAGAATATAAGTAAGGTATTTTCTACAGAATTTTCTACTAGTTTTTTCAGTCAAAGTAAGGTAGGAATATAGCTGCAGTGTACTGTCAGTATTATACTGGCCGAGATTTCTGTTCCATCTAACAAGTCAGTTCAGAGATGGTTGAGCTAGACCTAAAGGTAGAGCCACTTGGTTTTAGAAAGTAGTTATTTGAACAGTTGACCGCATTTCCGTACGTGGGAATAGGGTGTAATGTAAATCGGGTAGTACCAAACCCGATATTTGCAGAACCGGTTTGGTAGACACGGGCATAGCATTATAATTTGGGGCCGGGGCTTTCTCCTCCAATAAGTGGTGACACCCGTATATTACCACGCCAGTGGTGTTGTGGCCTACCGGTATAACACTGGTAACTAAACACAACGAACATTGGTGCCAGCGGTAGCTAGCACTACGAACATTATTGGAAGCAAGAACAGGAATTATTAACAGCGTTGATAATAAAAGAATTCCGCGTTTTCGAAGAGACTAGTTGAGTTAGCTTACATAGTGATAGTAGCCTATTGTGGTTACATATAAAGAGAAAAGAAAGAAATACGGAATCAATTAATAGAATTATGAAGATCTATTATGGGCTGTGCCTTGTGAGATCATAATTTAAAAATTTATGAATCAATATATCGCGCAACTAATTAATATTCAAAAATATAAGGCTAAAATTGTTGCGTGTCAAAACAATTTTTCGCGAGAGACTGGAAGTTAAATGGATAAAATAATTTTCATTTAGACTGAAGAGGTAATTTGAAGCTAACGGAATTTTGAAATAAAGTTAGACAGAGATAAGATTAACTCAAAACCAAGAAGGGTGAGTGAAGCCCATAGAAAAAGTAAGAGATTAGAAAAAAAGTCTAATATGGAGGCCTTTGATAGAGACCACCGAGAATATGAGGGGAAAATGCAGGTTGAGAAAGATGAAATTATAAAGAATAGAAAAGAGGACGAAAGGGCTAGAGTAGCCTATAAAGAAAAGACATGAAAGAATAGAAACGTAGAGGTGGAGAAGAAAAGGCCCAGTTGGAGGCTTTTGAGAGAGATCAACCGAAAAATTTCTGGCTTCCGGATGTATGGAGACCAACTAACCTTAAAAAGGCTAGCTATAGATTAAATAGTCATTCTAAGATATTTAGCAACCAAGAGTTTTTAAGAATAATCTTGTCTAAAGACGTTAATCATAGCAATACGGAGCTTTGGTTAAGAGTAGCAGAATTCAACGGAACTAACAAGGCAGAAGATATTGCTTTCAAAATCCTTATGGAGGCCGATAAAAAGCACTTAGAAATATATGAATAAATTGTTAAGGAAAACGAAAGGAAGCGAATATACAACTTCGCTGTTTTGTACAAGGCGTACAAAACAGCACTGAGAGAAAATTTTCAACCCTACGAAGAGTTAAATAAGAGGGTTGACAAATTTCAGATGGGAATTATTGGCTAGGTTCTTCTATTAATTAAGAAAAATCCTAGACCACAAAAAGTATATACCTCTACTTTATATAAAATAGTAGAAGAGAAAATAGAGGAGGAAAGACAAGAACGCATAGAGGCTGAAAGAAAAGCCAAAGAGCAAAAAGAGGAAGGAAGAATAGCTAGAGAAAAAAAGGAAGAGTTTAAAAGAACCATGATAGGCCTAATCGAAGCCCGCTGGGGAATTCCCGAAAGTGAGATTTTATCACAACTAACTTCTAGGCTGTCAGATAGCCATAATAATTTGTCTAAGAATTAATCGCGAGAAAATAAAAATTACCAAACATTAAACACTTACGAGAAAATATACAACTTCGCTGACTACGGGGGAAGGTGAACCAGCCCATAAAACAAATGGGAAGGCTGTGCCACCCTATCGGAAAAAAGAAATGCTTGATACTGAAAATGATGATAATCTGGGAAAAATTGATTTCTCGTAGCCTTTTTCTAAAAATTGCCATAATAAACATGAGAAAGTAACCTATAAAAGAACGAATTGGGCTATAGCACATAATCAAGGAAATATTGACGAGTTTGTGAAATCACATAAAATAGAAGGAAAATTAGATGGAAAATTGACCGAAATGGTAATTGACCCAGGGAGTGAGCAAACTCTTGTGCGAATGGACCTAATTAAAAAGACAGAAATAGACCATAAAAATAATATTACAACAGTGTGTTATTATGGAGATAAGCACCAATGCCCGTCTGCTTGGGCAAGAATAGAAATTGCAAGGAACGACGGTACAATCCAAAGAAAAACGATAAAAGTAGGCATAGTACCTACTCCAGCAGTGGATGTTTTACTAGGAGGAGACTTTGGAGATATCTCCGAAAAAATAGAAAACTTGAGAACACTTTTAATGAATATGAGACGCTAACAAGTACCGGCCAAAATGAAGCGCTGATTGTACCAGAGAATAAAGAGACAAAATTTATTGTACGCGCTTTTCTTCGGAAAGCTCGAGAAATTTTAGTAGAATATGAAAAACCAAATGTCGGAGTTCAATTCCCATTTGATAACGAACTATTTGTTTCGGCGGTAAGAATAAAGAAGACTAAAAGAGACAAAAGAAATACTAAACGAACCTACAATAAAGTTATGCAGTCAATGATGATGGACACTGGAGTCCAAATCAGATTTAACGATGATTTAGTATTTTGCGAGAATGACAAAATTGAGAAAAGTAGAGATGAAAAGAGAAGTGTAAAAAAGAGACATTTGGAGATCCAGCGTACAGTGGTGAAAAATAAAAAATGTTGGATGGGCTGTGCCTTGAAAACATAAATAATAGGGAGAAAAATAAAATGTTGGATGGGCTGTGCCTTGAAAACATAAATAATAAGGGGGAAAAAGAGGTCAAAGAACCATGGGTAATAAAACAAGATGGCAACGAAATAAATATGAATGACCTACACCGGGTTGGGGGA
Organism: Artemia sp. Qi Xiang Cuo; assembly: GCF_049724085.1. Lineage (NCBI taxonomy): Eukaryota > Metazoa > Arthropoda > Branchiopoda > Anostraca > Artemiidae > Artemia > Artemia sp. Qi Xiang Cuo. The sequence goes on from NC_142803.1 coordinate 54,623,745, forward strand.
AAGTTGGGAGATATGGAATGTCGAGTCGGATTGGAAAGATTTGGGAAGGAATCTGATATTGGTCTGATCAACTCAAAAGAGGGGTTGTTCCTTTATGAGGGGGCGGAATCCCTTGGGGAAGATCCCCTGCGGGAAGTCGCAAAAGATAACCCTTCTCCTCAATGCACAACTGGCGGACAAGTTGTGATCCCTTTACCGAGATTTTGCCTTTCTGATCTGGAGTCCTTGGGGGATACTCTCTCTCAGTCACTTCATACTTCACCCAAACCCTTGTCCAGTAACCCTGTTCATAGCTGTTATTCTTCATGGGAATCGACAATTATTTCCGGCAAATTGTAATCAGTGGGAGATTTATCCAAGTTTCATCTTCAATTAGCTTCAACGCATCAACGCATATTAAATATCCCAGGGGAGGGAACCCAGAAAAAAGGCGATTCATGGTTTGCTCAAAATTTTACTTCATTCCCAGTACCCTTATCGTTGTCACAGGCCTTTGCATTTTCGGCCTTAGATTATTTGAAATTATGCCAAGGGGCAATTCACTTTTTGATTGAGATGTGGGGTTGTTTGCACAGATGGAAATTAAGAGGCTAGTGCAGCCAAATCTTTCACGATGGTTGGCATCATCACATATGCCAGAAACTGATTGTCTGCTTCTCTCAAATGTAAATTTGTGAGAGCGAGGAAATTTTTTGTTTTGAATTGTGCTGCGCACAATCATTATCTACGAATCTTGAAGACTTCAACTTTCAGAATTTAAGGTGGATACTATACGATTTAGACCATGGTGGTCCTACATTTGAGACGTTTCGAGGACGACCGATCCAGAGCCAAGCGGTGGAAGTAGTAACACAGACACTGGTGGAAGAGAGAAGGCAAATAGATTTTGTAAAGTTGAAGTTATGTGTTTATGTTTGTAAGGGTGGACCAAGGTAGCGCTTGGGCGGTCATTTATCTTACGGGGGGAGGTGTAGCTAGCACTACGAACAATACGCCCTCTATTAAGTCTTGTGGATTAGCTAGGGCATATTTTCGTCTATCCTGATCAACAAGTAAATACTCTGCTTCAGGTGTGATAGTCATAAATGAATTTGTCTTCTTTATATTATCAGGGAATGTCGAAATTTTGTACAAGTCGTATATGGACTGTTGGTTTATCAATGGAATCGTTACTACTGCGAATAATTGTTCAATTATTTCCGTGATGTGGACTTTTAGTTTTGTATAATAAAGGAATAGATTTGATACTTCTGGCTCTATGAGTAAATGTAAACCAAACGTTAGATGTGTTTTTATTTCATCTAAAATGCTTTTTAAGTTAGAAGGGTCTACCAGGTCGTATGACATGGTTCCTCCCGTGAGGGCAAATAATGCGATTTCGAACTTGCTAACATCTGTTGCTAGATTTAGTAGTGACATGGTAATTATATCAAGTGATACTAAGGTAAGGCTCGCGTCTGTCACCAGACAATCCACTTCGTTTCTTAAATATTTCATTACATTTACAGTTTTTTAGATTTTCTTAGATATAATTTCGACATTGTCTCTTTGGTAGTTTGCTATGCTTGCTTGTATTTTCTGGACGTGTAACGTTACGTTCATGACATTATTCAGCTTTTTTACATTTTTCCTCAGGATGTTTAAGTCTTCTTCAGTTGTTAAACCAGAAACGCAGGAGGCGAGTTCTCTAATGATGAGAATTAGGCTTGTAGATCTTCAATATTTACTTCTCCGAAACAATGCTTCAAAGATTATCGTTGTGCTTTGTTTTAATGTTTGTATTTCCGTATTAAATAATTCAAATAAGACTTGTAATCTTCGCCTGAATAATAATAAAATTGCTTGATACGTTGTTGCTGTCTGGGCGTTTTCATCAAATAGATCAGGTAATGGTGCGATAATTTCTTTTGTAGGTTCATCGGCCATGGCTAGTCTAGCACAAGTAAGTTTACCGTCTATTGTCCAACATTTCTTATGTACGTAATTATCTTCTACCTCTTCTTTATAAGTATTTTTCTTTTCTTCTGGCTTTAGCCCTTGTACTTTTATCGTTTGTATTTCGGTATGTCTTACCGGGATTCTTGCCCTTGCGTGTATACGGAATTTGCCAATAGGATGGGTGTGCGTAAACGTGGGCCCTGTTGACCATGTCTATTTTCTAAATGTCGTTGGTTTCAGATAGGCTAATATAGTTAAGTTTCCAGGTCTCTCATTACTAAGTGTGATCAATTCTGACACTGTGTTTGCCTTAGTTTCTGATATCGAAAACTGTATTTCTTTTGTTGGGGTCTCATGTGTAGGTGTGGTTGTCGTGATGTCTTTTTCTTTTCTTTCTGTAGGATTTGTATATTGATTATCTTGTTGGGTATTTGAGAATTTTTTCCTTGATTTGTCTAATCCTTTTAGGTTAGTATCTTGTCTGTTGTCATTTTCCTTTCTTTGTTTGGTTGATACTCGTTTCGTTACGTTTTTCTCAGCATGACTTTGCCATAATTCTTTGAGAAAAGTCCATAGGCTTGGTAGTTCATTTAGCATTGCGTAATTTCCATCATAAAGTTTTCCTTTCCTCGTAGTCAATAATTTAGGGTTTTCCATAGATTTCATTGCAGTAAAGTCTCTTGATAAGTATTCAATATTATTCGCTGACCTTTTCTTTCTATTTTCTTTGGTGCTGGTTCCTAGTGCCGTGTCGATTTCTGCCATTTTCTTATCAAAGTCATCTATTACGAATTTTGATTTTAGTTTTAGGATAACCAGAATTGGAAACTCTTTATTATCTTTACTATGCATCGTTTTACTGGTCTGTAATCCTTTATCCGACCTTAGGAATTGAAATATTGATTCTTTGGGTTCATTTGTATTTTTCTCTAGTCTTGTTACTTGTTGAAACAAGGTTTCAAAGGGTTTGGGATCCAATTTCATAAAGATTTTCCATGCGTTATGGCTGGCTAGGAGTGAATTTTCATGCTTAAATATTACTCCATGTTTTACAATATCTGTGTAGTTTAGGCATTTTAACTTTTAACTTAGGTTATTTTATTATATTAATTTATATCAATTCAATTTTTGAATTGTTTTATGGCATTGCTCGAGCAAAACTAAATTGTGAACACAAAACAGAATTTCTGTTTAAGAATTATATCTTGGGATTAGAATGGTTACGGAAGTCTTATCTTTACTCTGGTTGTGATATGCCTTTATGACTGGTTGAGACATACCTTAAAGGCTTAGTTAATAATTACTATACAACTTATTTTTATATTATATTTTTCGAGTAAGCAACATATAAATAAGTAAACAAGCAACATATAAATACGCTGGTAACGTATTTTCATTATAAGCCTTTTAATAAGATTATTTTTGTTATTTTAACTAGAATTATTGGAATCTACACTAATACAAAATAATTCTTTCATTTGAGAGCATTGAGGTAAATGTATGGTTTAGCTTTGCGTAGAGTATACGCTAGTTTCATTAATATTGATTCACTTGATTCATTATTATTATTATTTTTTGCGAAGAAAAAATTTCGAAAACAGAGGTTATGGTGTTTTTTAGTGAATTTATAATTTAAAACATTATTTTGATATTTTTATTTGTCTACACGATTCTTTCCACATTAATCTGCGTTCAGTTTTAATTTTGACGTATCTTTCAGTAGTACATTACGTGTTTCCAACAACGATAGCATGGTATTAAGGTGATGAACTTCTCATGATGCCATATTTGTGCTTAGGAACTTCAATTCGAACACCCTGTTATTCTCATTACTTTTATCTGTGTCTATGTGCATCAAATAGACCAATATATCGTTCAGAAGCTCTAGGTTTTTCAACGTATTCGATATATCTTTCTTTCGCATATTTTCACGAATTACTATACGACATCGTTCAGCTAAGGAAATCGGATTATTTATAACTTTTACTACTCTAAAAATTAATTGTATTTGCGACGCATTACAACATTTTTGTTCACGTACAATAATGTCAAAACAAGGGAACACTTTGGATCCAAAATTTTCATCTTCTACGAATAAGTTTAGCGCAATTTTCTTTATGTCATTATAATCTCGCGCGGTAACTTCCAATGTGATGGACTTTATTTCAGGGTTTATGCCATCAAAGTTCCAGCAATTTTTATACAAACTTATAAGAAAATTTTCTCCATTTAGTAGGTTATACCCTCGATCTATTAATAGTGTAAGGAATCTAAGGGGCCAAATGGTAGTAATACCATTTTCATCTTGAGTTTGCCATAGATTTTCTGCGTTAAATTCGGCAATTAGGGGATATTTGGACGTTGGAATTTTTTGTAAACGAGTTCTGAATGTCATCGTAGCCGCTAATCTAGTTCTTTCTACTATTGTTAGCATTACCTGTGTAATGAAGTTATAATATACTAAACTTGCTATTATTCTTAAGATTACTCTATCTTCGAGGGTGCTTCTAGGTGATTCTAGGAGGAAATGTAACGTGACGAAATTTAGTTCCTCTACTACCTTCACCACTACATATTCGCTCAATGATTTATTTATGTTATTCATACTGTGACATTTTTTATGGGCAAGAAAACACTGTGGAGACATAACGTAATGTTTCTGATGTTAAATCTGGTTTACTTAATTGCGGACAACTGGGAAATTTTTTCATGTTATTTTTTCGTTAATAAATTAATATTATACCTAGTGGAGTTAGTTCCATTCCTTGTGAGTTATCTCTTTCCGTTTTTTCGCCGGGCCAGCATTGACTATACGCGCGAGAGATCGCCAGAGGTCAGCGCTTATCTAGAAATGTGTGATTTTAATTTTAACGACTGATACATTATGGTTGAAACTAAGATAATTTGTTACTATCGAGGTTCCTATGGGGATTATAATTATTGGGTCTTGTTTTTTTTTGTTAGGTTTATAGTTTAGAATCTTCTTTTACTTTTCTTGTTATTATTTTTATAGGCGTCTCTTTTTCTTTGGTGTGTTTTCATTCGTTTCAAAAAAAATTACTACCCAGGGATAAGATTGTAGGTTAAATCCCATTCTTTCGCATATATCTGATTTCCTTTTTCGTCAACCACCAACATGGCTGCCGAATATATACTGTTTTCCTTCGCATTCGTTATTGTAATAAATTCAGTATCAATTATCGCCTTACGGATAGGCCTTTGTTCTGTTGTCATGATATCTGAAAATGATCAGTTCATAATTAAACACTTTTGTACTGGTAATTTTCGTTTTTGATAATATCAGTCTTTGTTAGAACGTGGGTTGATTTTTTCGTAGAAAATCCGAGGTAGAGCTAGACCGCAACAAACCAACGCTGTCTGAGTGCGAACTCCACCCCAGACTTCCCACAAAACGTGGTCCATCTATTTAAGTTCGATTACACAACTTAATACTGAGTAGGGGATGGTTTCCATGGTTCACTTTGTAGAAATATAAGTTGAGTCTCATAGGAGGTTGGGTACAGTCTCCCTAACCAACTGAACAAAACACCATTGGTAGGGGAGACGGAACAAAAACTTCCCATGACATAAAATCCGTCAATAATCTCAATAACTGGGTATATTTTTGGTTGTTCAATTGATTAGTTTACTTTTGTAGGGGTACAATTGATTCTCGTAAGGTAGCTACCCAGTAAGCAGATTGTGCCAAACAGGACCTAAAACACTACTTGTCATCATCGGCCGACCACGAGCTTCCCAAATCAGGCCTTTCTCGTTAGCCACTTATATTTTGAATTAAACTATATTGCTTTACGGTTGATAATACTGCTTTGGAGAGTTCAATATGAGACATTGTGATTTATATGAAAACTCTTAGCTCGACCTTTGGGTTGTTCTTATAGTTAACAGTGCCTCCACAATTTTTCAATTTAACTTCACTTGAAATGTTCTTTGGAATTGGGAATTGTCCTGGAATTGGGAGATTTGGGAGTCAGTCTACCGGCTCGAAGTATGGCTTGGAAAACTTCAATATTATTGCCCACCATACTCCAAACCGGCAGGCAACACCCCGGCTTCTTTCAGTTGGACTGGATACATCGTACTGGAATGGTACGGGTAGACTTTTTATATTAAGGAAATTATTCAAATTAATTATATGTAATGTGACTTATTAATTAGACTTTGTTTTGGGAACTGATGTATGTTGAACAAAATTTTTCTATAGCATTTTTATAGTTGTATGATTTTTACTCGTAATCTAAAAGTTTTTAAATTTTTATTCCTTTATGACGCCTATCCATTAAAAATATCATAATTCTGTACTGACTAAGGGTCATTCCATCTATCAGGTTTTTTAACCGTTCTACCTGACTGTGTCGTTACTTTTTCTTCGACTTCTTGTGGTTTTTTCTTTTTCGGTTTTGCTAGTGATATAAGATCAAACTTTTTGTATTGTTTTTTCAAAACTTCTTGCCCTTTTAAGTTTGTTTATTTCGTGTGCGTGGCTGCTGAAGTCGGTTTTGATTTCCCTATTTCTTTAACTACCATGTGGTCTGATTCACCGTCAGACTCTTCGGAACTGGATTCCGATGATTCCGCATTAGAACTTTTAGAAGTGGCACTTCGGGTTTTTGAGGTATCACCTGCCCTTCCTTCGTAAATTTCTGCTCCTCTGGAAGTAGAGGGTTTATTCTCTAAGTCCTCGCCTTGAGTTTTCAACTCGGGAGATTTGAAAGACTCTTGAGAGCTCTGAGACGAATCAAAAGTTTTTGCGGGGTTGCGCCATTGTTTAAATGCCATGTCTTCAGGGGGATGGGGCATTTTTTGCACTAGTGTTTCCCTCCAGGAATTCCATTGTTTAGGCTTGACCTTGGACACAGTTATATCATGATATTGTCCTTCCTGGACGTCCTTGGGAGATTGATTCTAAGGCAACGTACTTTGCCTCGTTTTTATGGGGAAATTTATTAAATCCATCGCTTCTCGCAGATTTGTTTTAATTGAATCTTTGGGAGGAGTTTTCTTTACAATGATACCCGGACTTTCCACCGCTCTGTTCAATTCCTTCCGCAATGACAGGGGTCTCTCTATTTGGGTTGCTGGGGAAACAATATCGTCTGGAAATCTTTTGGGGGGACAAGGGGTCGAAATTCTATCCGAGAAATATTGTGTTTTTGGTGATATTGTATAATCTAATTCTCCTGCGCTCTCTAATGATGAGTTTTCTAGACTTTTTGGCGGTTTTATTCTCTCTTGTACTAGGAATTTTCTTGCGGGAATAACTAAATTTTTCATAGCTAAAAATTCCTCAAATTTCGTAATAGTCTTGCTTGAAATTAAAGGGTTTTAGCTCTGCCAGTCTTGATTTAGGGGGCTCGTCTTCTGCGTCTGACGACTCGGTAGACGAGGGACGCGATACCCATCTTTCCGGGAATTTGGCTCTTTTTATTCGGCTAACATATGCTTTGTAGGTTCTTCCATTGTCGGGATTAACCATTTTAAAAGTAAGATTGTTATCGTACTTTTTGACTATTCTGTAAGGTCCAGAATATTTATTGGAGTTTTTTGCCTTCCGCATTTGCCTCATTCTTTAGGTAGATGGCATCTCCTAACTTAAAATCTATGTTCCCTTTGACTTTGGGTAGGTTTCTTAGCTCTTGACTTATTTTACATTTTTCCAACTCTTGCCTAACTATTTTATCAGTTTTCCTCATCCTATTTATGAACTCTTGTTTGTAATTATCCGAGTTATTCTAATATTGTCGGGATTCAACAATATTCTGATATGGTATTCTGAAGTCACGACCAAATAATAAATAAAATGGATTTTCTTTTGTTGTCTCTGAATAAGCAGTATTAATTATGTTAGTTAAATAAGGTAAGAATTGATCCCAGTCGTTCCTGTTGTCTTTTGTATAAATACTTAATACATTCGGAAATATTTAATGCCTATTTTCTATTTTACCTAGAATACAAGTATGGCCTCTGTTGGAAACAGGTAAGCCTCCACTGGTTCCATATAAATCAAATGAGACAATATCGAGCTTGTGGATGATAAGGGGACGTCACCAATTTCTCTATGTTAAGAAAACTCATTAAGTCTTGTTACTTTTGAAACAAAATTGCTTCCGTTATCACTTATAATCTTGTTTGGAATGCCAAACTTTAAAAATAATTTCGCTAACGCTGTACTCGTGGCGTATGCGCCTTGATTCTAATGCTTTAGCAAAAGTAAATCCAGAAAAGTGATCTATAACTGAAAGAATACAAGTATGGCCTCTGTTGGAAACAGGTAAGCCTCGACTGGTTCCATATAAATCAAATGAGACAACATCGAAGGGGAACATCGCTACCGAGACTTTTTCCATTGGGGGTTAGGATAAGCTTGGGTTTTTTTTCTTAAGTTACACACTTCGCATGTATTTACAAATTCTTTCAGTTTTGTTACTCCCCACGGCACATGAAAATATTGTCTTACTTTATAAATGGTCTTCATTATTTCTTAATGCCCACCTAAATTTGAATGAAAATTTTCAAATGCAGGTATTATTAAGTTTTGGCGTAATACAGGTATTATTGAACTTTTGTTTCTATTTGCCTCAGTAGTTATAATTCTACATAATATTTCTTCATCAAGATCATAGTAAAAATTATTGGTTTCTTTTCTAAGAGTTTTGAATTTATCTGGTAACGCATCATCATTCACAAAATAATTAATAAGGGCTAAACACATTTCGTCCTTTTTTTGATTTATTTTTATATTTTCCACGGACAAGGGACAATGGTTATCCTTATTTTCTTTTACTGTGTCTTTGACTTTGTTTTTCTTATATTTATGTTTATTCTTAGTATTGATTGCGTTAATTTCGTTCTCCTCGGCTTCCGACGGCGTCCTCGGTTTCTCGGTTTCAGAAAACACTCCGTCGGAGATATTTTCTGGGAATCTACTCAAGAAGTCACAAGTTGCATTTTGTTTGCCTTTTAAATATTCAAATTCATAATCTAGATGTTGAATTTTCATAATCCATCTAGCTAGAATTCCCGTGGGGTTTTTGAAAGTGCGCAGGTACTGCAAGCTTTTATGGTCTGATCGTACTATAAATTTTCTACCAATTAAATAGTGTCTAAATTTGTCCAAATGGTGGATTATAGATAATAATTCTAAGTTTGTGGCGGAATAACTACTTTCGCCTTTTGATAAGGTTCTGCTCGCATAACATATAACTTTTTCTATTACTTTATGTTTAGGCGTTCCCTCTAGAGGATTAGGGTTTTCTACATGGATTATTTGGGATAAGATAGCTCCAATGCCCTTCGAACTGGCATCAGTTGTAACTACAAATTGTCCCTTCTCGAAATCAGGCAACGATAATTATGGTTCCGAAGTGAGTGCCTTTTTGAGACGGTCTAGGGAAGCTTGAGCCTTCTGGGGCCAGGTAACATTTTGGGAGTTCCCTTTAGTTAATTCCGTGAGGGGTTTCGCAATTTGGGCGTAATTGCGCACGAATTCTATAAAGTAACCAGTAAGGCCTAAAATTCCTCTTAATTCTTTCATAGTTCGAGGGGGTTTGAGTTTTTCAACACATTTTATTTTGTCTGGGTCTGGGGATATCTCTCCTTGCGTCACCACTACTCCTAAAAATTTAATTTTAGGTTGAAATAAATTTTATTTTTCAGGCCGGCATTTCAAATTTCCTCCTTTGAATTTCTCAAACACTTTAGCTAGTGTTGCTAAGTGTTGTTCAGCGTTTTCTCCTACTAATATGACATCATCAACAAAATGAATGATATCCTTTAATCCTCTTAATAGATGCAATAAGGGTCTACATAGTGAGCTTGAACTTGTCTTAAGTCCAAAAGGTACTCTTAAGTATTCATATGAACCACACTCGGTTGTAAAAATTGCAGTTTTATAGACATCTTTTTCGGCTATTTTCACTTGCTGGTAGCCTTGGGTAAGATCTAGAGAAGTAAAAATTTCATTTTTGCTTGAGATAGAGTCAAGGATTTCGTCTATTCGTGGGAAAGGAAATTTATCACTAACTACTTGTTTGTTAAGGGCTCTATAATCTACTACGAGTCTCAGGTCACCATTTTTTTTTGGGACCAAGATCACTGGTGTTGAATGAGGACTTATACTGGGGCGCATAATATCATGTTTTTCTAATTCATGATTTTTATTTTTTAACCACTCTTTATGCTTATACGGTATACAATATGGCTATTTCGCGACGGGATTACCGGTCGTTAAAATTGAATGTTCATAAAACGGTATCAGACCAATGTCATCTTCGGATACAGAAAATACATCTTTAAAATTCCATAATAATTCGCATAATTTTGTCTTAGTTCCAATTCAGTGATATGATCCATATTAAATTTGTTTTAAAATTGCGATTTAGTTAGAGGGTATTTGTTAATTGAGGTTTTAATGCCGTTAGCTAGGTTTCTTTTGGAATTTTCCCACCTATCTAAATCATTCTCTGATATAACTTGGATTTGAACTAAACATGTTCCCTTTTTTATTGTAATTGTATCATTTTCATGGTTATTAGTTACCCAAATAAAACCTTCTCCTTTGTCGTAAGATATAATCTGTTCTTTGCATAACAGATTTTTCGGGAATTTCATTCGACGGGATCGCGAGCCATATTTCGGATTTGCTATTCACTGGTTCAATCATCTGTGATATTTGAATTCTTTGCATCGTTTTGGGAGGGACTTTTGTTTTCCGTATTGCGAATCCATAATTTTTTTCTTTATTTTCATTGTCTATTAAATTTAGACTGGCGCTATCCGCCAATAACATTGGCTGCGCCTGAACCGCATTGGGGTTCACTACTTTTTTCCATAATTCCACTATTTCCTTGATCTTGTTTGACCTATACTGTCGCATATCTCCTATTTTTATTTTTGCAGATTCACCACATTTATTATTTAATTTTGCTTCACTTCTCCAATATCGCTCGGAATAAGAAAGCGAATTTCTGGTTATGCCACGTCCTTTTTGTAACGAGACATGAGGTTCAAAAGATTGTGACATTATACCTCCAGAAATTTTATTTACTGTTACATTCTCTTCGTAACCTCTGTTACGATTTCTTAGAGTAGCGGAAGGGGTATTTGCCGGGTAGACGAGCCTTTCGTTTGCTACGTCTAATAATACCTTATTCGACCTTAACAAATTTGCGCCCATGATGGCTTCATACGGAAAATTTTTGCATATTATAAAATTTGTCGGAAAAATTCTATTATCCCTTTTTACGTTTAGGCGGATTGGACCTTTCGCTTGCAATATATGCCCTGTTACGCTAGTTGAGTTGGGATTATTAAAATTCCTCTGTCGCCTAATATTCGGAGGCAACATATTAAATACACATGAGTTTATGATATTAACTGTTGCACCAGAGTCAATTAGTGAATTAAAGTAAGCATTTGCCGCACAAAAATCATTAAATATAGGTAACATATTATTACTATCACTAAAAGACGGTACTACTATTGGTTTGGACCTATAAAATATTCTGGGCCCCATCTGGGTCCAATTTATTCTTCTGAGGGGCCTTACACGTTTCCCTGCGGATTTATTTCATACGTCGGTGTCTGCAACAGAGATTCATATATGTCCATGGAATCTTTAGCTAATTGATTTACATTTGTTTGCCGATTTTGTCATGTATTATTACGGTATTTTGGATTTCTTGCGACAGTGCCGGGTGCTGGCGCTGACTGCAAATACCGTTGGCTTGAATAATGTGCATTTCCCGTCGGCAAATTTTCGGGATTTCTATATACTTTTCTTGCACCTTATTGGCTTTGACGAGTATTTGGGTTTTCGAAGCGATAATTATTTTGTCTATTGGGGGGAGGGTTATACAAATTTTATTGGTACGTATTGTAAGGTACTGGTGGGCGCAGTCTTCCCTGGCTGTAGCCTTGTGCACCACTGGCGCTAAGATTTGTTCTCCCAAACAAATGGTTGCCATAATATTGTGTATTACCGACGGCATTCCCTGGTGCCGTTATGCTTCTCATCCTAAGGCGGCACTCTCTCGCGATATGCCCAGGTCGATTACAATTATAGCATCTTACTATTGCAGTACTATTCCCATAATTGATTGGTTTAATGGGCTGAAAACGTACTGTTTTCTGCCTAGTGGGTTCTTGCGTTCTATTTCTTTGTGGCACTGGGGAATTATCCCTTGAAAAGAAATTTGGAGAAGCCTGACCTTCAAGGGAGGCTAGCCTTGCGGTCGATTCACCTAGGCTATTTATTTTTGTTTTACTGTGGTTTGCCACGATCGTTTCAATTTCGATCATTCGTCCCACCTCCTGAACTGCAAGATCCAACGTTTGGATGTTTTTGGATATTACCATTCTATATAATTTTGGGGAAAACCCTTGCAAAAAAGCATGTAGTATGATTTTTTCGTACAATTCCCCTGAACCTTTTCCGAATTTTGCTTCTACTGAGATTCGTATATTGTGTAAATATTCTCTCACATTCTGTGTATGATCAAAGCATACCGTTCCGTGTTTTAATTTATTAGTTGAACTAGTTTCGATAAATCTATCTTTGAATGCCGTTAACAATTTGTCTATTGTGTTTATTGGCAAACTGTCATCATCTCCTACAGTATTTTCAATTTGCTTTAGGAACGTTAAGGCCTGCTCTCTTAATCTTAGGAAGAGCATACTTACTAAAGTTTTTAGCTCTGTTTTTTTTTAATTCTATGAATTTGGCCAATTGGATATTAAACTCGTCGACATCTGATTGTCCATCATATTGCGGAATGGATTTTGATACTTCTACATTTTTCGTGACCAACTTTTGCGCAATTAATAGTTCACTTAATTCTTCTGCCATCTTTGCGTTTTAAAATATTTAAATTGTGAAGTTGGTTTAAATATCCACTCACAATAAATTTATTTTTCACTTAACCTATTTGGGGGAGACTGGTATCTCCTATAAGATATTCTAAAAGGGTTTCCTATTATAGATTAGCGGTTATAAGCCTTTTTCTTATAAGTCTGTATCTATCCAATGTTTTAAATTTAATATTAAGAAGTTTGCAGCATAACTAGTTCGCATGTTTTCCTCCAAGATTTACGACCGCGCCAAACTGTACCGGGGGAATTCTTATCTCACCAGTTCTGCCGGGGGAATTTTATTGGTTCGTGAATTTCAATGATTGTAGGCCCTGTGCCGCTTAATGACTGCGCCAACTACAATGGAGGGATGGAAAAGACCCGCACCACTTGTAACGCTATGGATTGCGCCACTTGTGCCGTTAAGTTTTATTACGCCGTTACTATTTTAAACTTGTGTCGCTAAGATTACCTTGTGCCGCTAAAGATTAGACCACGCATAATGGAGGGTAAAGTAAATGGGTGACCTCTCCACTTCCTATGGAAGAAAATGAAATAGATTGAATAATAAATTAGAATGGCCTTGTGGGGTAATTGATTAGGCTGGAGAGCCGTCAATCCAGGAGCATAATCATACTTCGTAGGGTTATCAGATTCCATGGGAGCGCTGCCTATGGAGTACAATTGAACTAGTTATCTACTATGCGGTGAGATACAGGCATATAATAAGAACAAACACAAATAGAAAAGTAATGGATTTATTGAAACTTACATTTCAGGTGTACAATAATGTATGTATATGAGCAAGGCTTCACTTCAATTGACGACAATAGAGGCAAAGATAAATATATCACGCGAAAAACACTTTTCATCACTATATATTTCCAGTCCTGATTCTGCGCCCCAAGAACTATTCCACGATTGGCCCAACTCCTTTGGAGGGGCCCGCTACCTTGTCATTATGTTGACAAAATAAAATCATTATGCTAACTGAGCGTCTAATAATTTATTTTCAATATTTTGGTCATTAAACTTTCACATTCCTGTAATAACTTGACACTTCCTATGCTACTTGAAACTACTTTGTATAAAACACTGTCTCGGGATTTTTTGTCAAGTATTTTCGCGAAATTCAAACTATCTTCTTTGATTAATACCGTCATCAACCGTTAGATTTTTCCACGTTTCACATCTGTCGGTCTGTAAAACAAAAAGTGTGAAATGCATGCGAAGCTTTACAAAGTATTCGGGAATTCAACAAGTATCAAGTTCTCTTGCGAATATATTCATCCGTTTTTGTTGTACTTTAAAGGGATGTTTTGGCTGAGCATAAGAGGCGGTTTTTTTTTGTTGATTAAGAATTTAGACTCAAGTTTGAAACGGGATTTAAACTCAAGAGGGGAGTTTAATTTATATCGGAAGTATTTTTAGAAGGAAACAATTTTATTTTATTCGGAAGTATTTGGAAGCAATTTTATATTTTAAATATATCACATATTACTTACGGTACATATGCAAAACCCATGTTTTGTTTCCAGTTCAACCGGTTGCCATCTCGGTGTTAACCTTTACAATGATGACGACGACGTTAAAACGGAATTGAACTCATGGTTATTGGAGGCGGCAAGTTTTTACGAAGAGTTTACTTTAAAATTAGTTGGGAGGCACGATAAGTGTTAGAAAAAAACTTGGTAACTATGCCGCCAAATAGAGTAACATATTTACTTTCTGAAAATAAATTTATTTTTATGATTTAGATAGGGATAGATGGTATCCTAGCCTAGGTAAATTTGGTGTTGGAAAAGAAAACAATAATGGATACAGACTTTTGCAATTTTGTAGGTATAACAATCTAATTATAACCAATACGGTGTTTCGTCATAAAATGGCTCATAAGTTAACATGGTATTCACGTGATGGTAAGACGGCAAACTTTATTGATTATGTTATAGTAAACCGAAGACTGGCAGGATCAATACAAGATACTAGGGTATATAGGAGTGCCGTTATTGATGTTAAAGTAAAGATCACCATCTAGTAGTGTCAAGGGTTAATTTAAAGCTGAAATATCGGAAGGGTAACCACCTCCCGAGAAATTATGATGTTGGTGGACTCTAGGATGAGAATTTGAGAGAAACTTTCCAGGAACAGTTGAATACTAAACTCAAGAGTTTAAAATTTGATAATGTGGAACATGGTTGGAATAATTTTAGAAAAATAATTTGTGAAGTTGCTGAAGGTGTATTAGGGGAGAAAGCTAGAACTGCAGCTAAGAACTTTAGTGAAAAGCTTCATGTTTAATAGAAAGGAGAAAAAACATGTACAAGAATTATCTGAGTGATAGATCATATGAAAACAAAAGGAATGTAACGAAAGTGGAGAAAGTTTCAAAATATGAACTAAGGAGGTGTGAAGTGGAGGCCATGGATAAAATTGCCGAGGATCTGGAAGATGCAGCTAGACGGCATAATAGTAAAATATTGTACTGGCATTTTAATAAATTGAGAGAGAGTAGTCAATCCGGACTTGGCCCAGTTAAAGATAGGAATGGGGCCGCAATTAGCTATAAGGAAAAAACTAAAGAGAGATGGGCCGAAAATTTTGAGAATTTGCTTAACCGAGATAGAGTTGCAGGAAAAGATATAGAGGAAAATGAAAAACTTTGTGATACCTTAGATGTGAAGGAAGATTTGTTTTGTGAGGAGGAATTAGCAACAGTACTAAAAGGATTAAAAAATAATAAGGCTCCAGGTGCTTATAGGTGGTAAATGAGTTTCTTAAATATGGTGGCTCTGAGGTTAGAAATAAGTTACTGAAGATTATAAATATGATTTTTGAAAAAGGGGAAATACCTAACGATTTTAGGGAAACCTCACTTAAGCCACTTTATAAGAAAGGTGATAAGAATGAGTGTGGTAATTATCGAGGCATTAGTCTTGTCTCTGTAGGTAGCAAATTAATTAGTAATATGATACATTTCAGACTGAGAGATGCCGCAGACACAGTTTTAAGAGAAGAACATTGCAGTTTTAGAAAAAGTAGAGGATGTGTCGACCAAATTTTCACTCTTAGGCTAATAATTGAGAAATACTTGAGTTTTCAGACACCTTTGGTCCTCAGTTTTATAGATTATGAGCAAGCGTTCGATTCTGATGATAGAAGAGCTTTAGTAAAGGTTTTATCCTTGTATGGTATACCAGACAAATACATTAAAGTGGTTAGTGCTATGTACGAGAATAACACTGCTGCGGTTAAGGTAGGAAATAAGGTTAGCAGCTGGTTTCGTATTAAATCAGGAGTTAAGCAGTGCTGTGTTCTATCCCCCTTTATATGGATTATTTTGATGGACTTTGTTTTAAGGAGCACAAGAAAAGCAATGGGAGACCACGGAATCAAATGGTTAGGAAAAAGTCTCCTGGACTTGGATTACGCTGATGATTTAAGCATACTAGATGAAAGTGTGAGCAAAAAGAATGAATGAAGTTTTAGAGGTTTTGCGAGTTCAAGGTGCTAGAATTGGTTTGAAAATTAATGTTAGGAAGACTAAGTCACTAAGGCTAGGAATAAGTGAAGATGAAAAGGTGACGTTGGGCAATGAAAAGATTGTTCAGGTGGGCAGCTTCACTTAACTTGGTAGTATTATTAGTAAAGATGGTGGGAGCAGTGAAGATGTTAAAAGTAGAATAGCCAAGGCTCAGGGTGTTTTTTCACAGTTAAAAAAAGTTTCGAAGGATAGGAAGATAAGTCTGCAAATCAAGATTAGAATATTAGAAGCTACAGTGACGACAGTGGTCAACTATGGCTCTGAAGCATGAACGCTCCGAAAAGCGGATGAAGATTTGCTAGATGTTTTCCAGAGAAATTGCTTAAGGATGGTTATGGGTACCCGGCTGACTGGCCGTATTTCAAATAATAGGCTATACGAAAAATATGGTTCGATACCACTCTCTGGGGCTATAACGAAAGAAAGGTCGTGGGGGGTAGGGCACGTTTAACGGATGAAGGATGACAGATTGCCGAAGATTGTTCTTTTGGGCCAACCGTCAAGGGCTAAACGGAATGCAGGTCGTCCCCGTCTGGGGTGGGAGGACGTCATAAAGAAAGATTTAAAGGAAATGGGAACTCGTGGATGGGTGTAAAAAGGGAGGCTTTGAATAGATTTGGGTGGAGAAGGAGCGTGCTTAGCTGTGTTGGCCTCAGGCGGCTTGGTGCTGGGGTGAGTTGTTAGTAGTAGTAGTAGTAGTAGTAGTAGTAGTAGTATGTACTTATGTTCAAACGGACCTTGCTTAAAAACACGCCTCGTATTTATTTTTTTTGAGGGGGGAGGGGAGATTGGTTATCAGAAGATGTGCACAGTTATATTTTGACTACCAAATTCCTCAAAATCTACACTGACAAAGCGTCATTTTACTTGTATCCTTTTTGTTAAATAAATAGTTAAAAGTTGTTTTTGCCAAAATCAAAGTTTATCTGCCCTAAAGTGTAAATTAGCCTCACTCGACAGCACTGACAGCAGGCAAGGATTTTTCAGAGCAAAACTGTTTTCATAAAATAAATAACAGCCAAAAATTGTCAACATTAAAAGGCGATTTAGCCATTACAATTACAATTTAGCTTAAAAAACATGCCTCGTAAAAACTGTTCGCATCCTAGATGGAGTAAATTCAATTTTAAAAATTTCAACAAGTGAAATACGAATCGAATGGTTGGTTTCGTAGGAGAATTTTCTATTGAAAAACTGGTCGTTGATTTATAATCTGGATTATAAAATATGTAATTCCTGTGACAATTTACATTATCAAAATATTGCTCAAATGATAGTCGGGATTGAAAGCACATAATCTAGAGTGAGAAGTCAAAATTTTTGCTGAAAACAGCAGCATAGCTAGTAATTTCAGTGCCCTGGGAGAATGTTAGTCCCCCCCCCCCATCATCACTGCTAAAACAATAGATGTGATATTGACAAAAAAACTCATTTTTTTGTCCCCTCAGAGACAGCACTCAGGGATTGCCTTCCCCGCTTGTCCCCTCTAGCTACGCCACTGCTGAAAAATTCTGATTTTTGGCGGATTGGGGTTCTTGGGTTTCAGATTTACAATTCTTACTGCTTCACAGTTTAATGATCGACAATCAACTTTTATGTGCTGATTTGTTCCACTGATGATTCTAGGTCTTATTTCATGAATCTATTACTCATTGGAAAAGGTATTTGATGGCGAAGTAACGAAAAATAGTTCAATTTTATTTCCACGGAGAGATTTGACATCGTATTATCCAAAAAAGACTCTTTACAACTGTGTTGCAGTAGCGAAATAGTTTTAGTATCCATTGTCTTTGGTTTCATGTCCTAGTATATAATAAAAATTCCCTCTTTTTTGCTTAAAGAATCTTATTTTACGTTTTTTTTTTCAATTTATTATGAGCAAAAATATTACATTCAACCAGCGGGACACTAAATTGCTTGGCTGGCCACTCGGCTGTTGGCTGGCCACTGGGGGCCTGCTGTCACCAGGCCCCCAAAATCTGTCTGTTGATTGCCTCTTATGATGCCAGCAGAACTTGCTTTCAAGACTCCCATCAGATTTCTTTTCTTTTTTTCCCTGTTTCTTTTTTTTTGTTTGCTTGTATGCAGACAAAAACGAACTTAACTTACTCCTTCCAAGTTCTTGTAAGGGAAAATACTACATTGAGTCAGTGCGGCACCAAACTGTGTGGCTGGTCGTTATGCTCTCTGAACTCGACAACAGAACCCATTGCCAGGGGTCTATCTAGCACGGAAAAACATGTTTACTTGAGTCCCACAGATGGCAGCTTTTATAGCAAATTTCCTTTACCTATGAAAAGTCACAAGTGTTTTTTATGTAATATACGTTTTTGGCTGAGTTCTGCTTGCAGAATGTGTAGCGGTGTGTCTCTTTGCTTGCATAATGTGTAGCGATGTGTCTATTTTCCTTTGTTGTTGTCTCCAAAACAAAAATATAAAAAGAAGTTCAACACCGGTTTAAATGTTCCTTTGTATAAAATATTAATGAATATTTCAGTTGCTAATTTAATGCTCCAAATTCCGTTTTACTTTCTCCTCCACTCTTTTTTTCACTTTCTTTTTTTTTATAGGACTAATCCTTTAGGAATGAAAGGGCAGATGGCATTAAGCTATGGCCAGTTAGTGAAAAATCTCTGGGATGGTTTATCGAAAAATATATCTCCTGGAATGCTACGAGTAAGTATTTGAGGAATGTTTATTAAGTTTATTTCAGTTTACTTATTTATATATTGATAGTTATTATTAACTTCTTAATAATTCATTTTTTACTTGATGTTTAGTTGGTTGTATTTATTTTTATCGAACCAATGTAAAATGTCCGAGATCGTAGGTGCCAAGTTTTGTTTTTGTTTTGTTTTTTGTGGAAAACAGAGAAATAAAAATAACGAAATAAATAGTGACAGTATTTCCCAGACGTGCAATGGAAAAGGAAAATGTCTCAAATTTTTTATAGTACAAACGATAATTATCGTCAGTGGACCTAAATTTCAAACTATAATAATATCCCTAGGTTGTTGAGGTAAATATAGCCAGAAAAATGACACATCTTTGTGCTGCTGTGTTGGGCTCTAGCGGCGTAAATATAGCCAGAATATAGCGGATAAATATAGCCAGATAAATGACACATCTGTGTGCTGCTGTGTTGGCCTCTAGCGGCGTAAATATAGCCAGAATATAGCGGGTAAATATAGCCATAAAAATGACGCATGTGTGTGCTGCTGTGTTGGCCTCTAGCGGCGTAAATATAGCCAGAATATAGCGGGTAAATAAAGCCAGAAAAATGACACATCTGTGTGCTGCTGTGTTGTCCTCTAGTGGCGTAAATATACCCAGAATATAGCGGGTAAATATAGCCAGAAAAATGACAGATCTGTGTGCTGCTGTGTTGGCCTTTAGCGGCGTAAATGTAGCCAGAATATAGCGGGTAAATATATCCAGAAAAAGACACATCTCTGTGATGCTGTGTTGGCCTCTAGTGGCGTAAATATAGCCAGAATATAGCGGGTAAATATATCCAGAAATATGACGCATCTGTGTGCTGCTATGTTGGCCTCTAGCGGCGTAAATATAGCCAGAATATAGCGGGTAAATATATCCAGAAAAATGACACATCTGTGTGCTGTTGTGTTGGCTTCTAGCGGCGTAAATATAGCCAGAATATAGCGGGTAAATATAGCCAGAAAAATGACACATCTGTGTGTTGCTGTATTGGCCTTTAACGGCGTAAATATACCCAGAATATAGTGGGTAAATAAAGCCAGAAAAATGACACATCTGTGTGCTGCTGTGTTGGCCTCTAGCGGCGTAAATATAGCCAGAATATAGCGGGTAAATATAGCCAGAAAAATAACACATCTTTGTGCTGCTGTGTTGGCCTTTAGCGGCGTAAATATAACCAGAATATAGCGGGTAAATATAGCCAGAAAAATGACAAATCTGTGTGCTGCTGTTTTGGCCTCTAGCGACGTTGTGTTCCGATGATTTTTTTTTTCTGCGTGATTTTCCAAAAGTAAGTAATTATGATCTCTAAAAAGTTTTTTAGAGCCATCTCCATCGTAGAAGCCCTCCCTTCGTAGGGGTTTTAGGGTTGTGGCTCTAGCGACTGAGCTGTGTATAAAATGGCTTTTACGCTAATGGCTCCTATCAATATGTGCCTCCTATAGGAGCCTAGTACAGGAGCAATGTTGGCAAAATAAGCACCATTAAGTTACTTATCGCTGATCTTGGACTGTAAAGCCAGATAATATTATCGGAGGATGGGCAAGGTAACATAGTATAGCTGAGTGGTGGGTAAGCGGTCTAGCCTCTCCTAGACATCTGACTATTTTTAAGAGTTAAGATGGCAAAAGGTTGTACAGGAAGTACAGGAAGGGGTGGTAACTGCGTAATTAATTTAATGGCCGGTTAACACAGTTTGGTAGAGGAATTACGTAAGAAGCATGAAAACATTTTAAAGGTCAATAAGTTGAAAATTTGAAGGTCAAAAGATGGGCAACTAGCTGATAATTACTTTGGTGTCAGTCAACACCCAGCAAGCTCCTAAATGATTCCTATACTAAAGTAGCTCCTATCTAAATTCGACATTTTCGTTGAATTGTTGAGGCTCGTATACTAAAATAGTCTAGAATTCAACATTTTTGTTCTGCTGGAACCGACCATTACACATATAGCCGAAATATCCATTTGTTTTTTGTACAATTCTGTGTCTTTAAGATTTCGTCACACAGGTGTCATCCTGTTTGTTGTTTGTATGATGAAAAAGCAGATTGGTTCAATGCATTTTACTTTATTTTACTTGCAGCAGGACCAGGAATTTCCCCCTATATACCTCGCCCTGTATGCTCTAATCCCTCTCATGTATACTCTTCCTTAAAAGAAGAACTAAAGTCTTTAGAAAATTTTGGAAATTTTCAAAAAAAAAATAGAAAAACTTAATATTGCGTTGAACCCAGGTCGCTCGTTCATTCAAATTGGTTTGAGGTTTCTGGGGTAGTGCGAAGACAACGAATTAGAACTCAGTAGCTCCCATTCGCGTTACTAGTGGGGCACTAGAACATCTTAAAAAAGCATGTTATTTACTACGAATAAAACAAGCTGAATCTATCAAGGAATAATTTAATAATAGCCAAAGAAGTTCCTACAAATGAATGAGTTGTTAATTGTTGAAAGGCTTATGTCCTACTTGGCATTTGAATTTTACATGTTTCTCGGGGATTTGTTTGAGCCTCCATCCCATTATTGTAGTAATAGTCTATTTATACCATAGGGAGGCGTCCCAATATCCCAATATAGTAGGTGTATGTAGCATGAAGCAAAGCTCCTCTAGATCCGATTGCGGGCCGCACATTAAATAGAAGAATCACTTTAAGATTAGTATAACATAAGTAGTTAGGTTTAAACATAAACGAACCGGAAAAAAGACTTGCGGTCTTTTTGAAAAATATTGTAATTTTAATGTTGCATCTAGAGGTAAGATATAAAAGGTAAGTGCTATGGCTATAAAATGTAGCCCTTATGCAAAAATATAAAATTTTATTTTCTTAAACATAGAAAATAAAAATAGAAAAACTTTTTATTGCGTTAAATCAAGGTCCCTCGTTCATTCAAATTGGGATGAGGTTTCTGGGATAGCGTGAAGAAAAATAATTATAACTCAGTAGCTCCCACTCGGGGCACTAGAGGGGCACTAGAACATCAATGAGAACTGCTTAAGAGACCATTGTAAAGCTAATGTTTATATATGTGTGCTTTTTATTAATTAGATTTGGCAACATCATCAAAAAGTGCCATATAGAACCAAAATGTAACCTTCAGTTGCCATATCTGGAGTTAAAAGCCTGGGAAGCATGAAAAGGGTACGTTTATAATATTCATGCTGAAAACCCTAAATCTGAGGTTTTGCAATCCCCCTCATGTATACTCCTCCTCAGTATACTCTCTTTTAAAAGAAGAACTAAAGTCTTTAGAAAAGTGGATATTTCAATTCTTCAAGTGTCATTCCTTTGCGGGTAACAAACACTATCAGTATTTTCAATCAGCCACAGAAGGTACGCTGCAGAAAGTGCACAGCCTAGAAAAAGGAGAAAACCTGATAAAAATCCTTTAATAAATATATATTCTTATTTGGTGAAAATGGGCGTGGTTCATACTTTATTGAAATCTGTATGGGCCACCAATAAGAAATCTGATTTCAAAGCTGTTAATGGCAAAAAATAGAACAAATTTTAGAATGCAGGCCAATTGTCCGCGTAGCGCAGGTAGTGAAATCTTGGTTCTCAGTCTCCGGCTGGGAGTGTAATGCTGGATTTGGGACAAATCATCCGACGTTTGTTTTTCCCCCAGATATCTCCATATCCCCATTTGGAGGTGGGTTGCTTCTGGCTGAGCTTGCAATCACACAGCTGGCCCCGTCCAAATGAGAGCCAGTGTTTAATTAAATCCCAGGTAGCCATCTTGCTTCATTTATTCATGCTTCAATTAGTTTCTTGGCATCGCTCTAGTTCAGCAAGACCTGGTGTAGAAACGAGCGTTAGACCTGGCACGTTCATCGAAGTGTGTAGCATAAATGGGGGGGGGGGAGACAATCTATCAACACTCATAGTGTGGTTTATTTTCTAGTACTTTGTTTTCTATACATTTAATTTTTGAAATCTGAAATCACAAAATCTCTAGACATTCATTCTTCTCATCTAAGACGCTCAAATCATCTTTGTAACTTAAGTTTATGAGAACCTTACCTTCCCGTTTCATGTTATACTAGAAAGAGATGCAAAAAAGATATTTTCTCAGTTTTTTTTGGTAAAAAATCTTGATCTAAATGCTAAGTTAAACGTGATGGAAAAATATTGCCAAAGGAAGTTCCACTACCATTTTAAAACTTATAGTTATTGGTTAAGTAAATTACACTGTTGCATTGAATCGAATCGAATTTTGCATTTTCTATCAAAATTATGTCATCAAAGTGACGACTTATAACCTTGAGTTTATGCAGCTGCCTTTCTTCTTCTCACACTGTGAATACATCAAAAACGTACAACCATTTATGTTGTTATACTGCTGTGTTTCTTCTTACACAATACACTTCACACACAGTGAATGCATTGAAAACGTACAACGGTTTATGTCAGTTTGGTTTATTTTATATATTAAAACACGCTAGGCCAAACTAGAAACAACGGATTTGGGCAGAAAGCTGTTTATTTTTTTATTTTATTTTTTTTTAATTGGTGCGCTTTTCAATGATTCAGTTGAGATATTTTGACGCGCCGTTGGAACGTCATGATGCATGAACTTGAAACGGATGCAATCCCACGCAGAAAGCAAAACGACCGTCTTGATTTGGAAACACCGTACTCCCAAACACAATAAGCTTGAAGATGATCCAGAGCAAGATGGAGTTCAAACCCGCTAAGAAACTCCTTTTTCTAAAAGGATTGCATGTTTTTAAAGAATGAAAAAAGTTTCTTGAAACTCGTTGGTAGAATCTCTTGGCATTACTGTTATTCCGTAATAATTTAAATATTGGTGCTCTAAAGGATACCTAAAACCAATGGAACCAGCTTTTTCAAGTTTCTCATCCACTTTTGGGCAATTTACAAATATGTTTCATGATTTGATGGCTCTCAGTTGCACCATGGAATTTCATCAAGAGTGGATTGTAGAGGCATAGAGCTATTAGAGCATAAGTACCAAGGACATCTAAATAAAAACCGCTTTTGTCCCTTGGACCCATCTTAGTACTATTCATACGTCAAAACCGCAATTTTCGAAGGTTTTTCATTTAGTTGTCTCATATTATGAATTTTTTCTAGCAGTACCAAATTTTTGTCAGAGTTGCCATATTGAGCTTCGAATACAAAATAAGCAAAACTGATTAGTTAAATTCGTCGTTAAAAATTCTAACAATAATATTCTGCTGATTCCCTAAGACAACTAAACCCTCGAAGAAAAGCTGCACCTTCGTACAGCTGTTGGTTGTCATAATTATTAGCTTATTTTTCCCCTAGGTTTCTTTTTTTTTTATTGTGAGCCTGATGCTACCAAAACTGCGTATGTAGTTCACTTTCATTCAAAACTGAGTTCCTGACTTTTTCCAATTTTTTTCAAACAAGATGCGTATGTTTGTGCAAGTTTCCACTAAAACGATTCAAAAAATTATATTTCATTTCACTGCCCTTAGTATTCTAAGATTTGTGCTCTATAGAGTGCCTGGAACCATGGAACCCACTCCAACCTATTTAAAAGTCTCTTTTTAGGATACTATTTACAAGTACGCCCCTAGATTTGGTGATTGCCAGCAGCACGATGCGCAAGAGTTGTTGGCTTTCTTGTTAGACGGCCTTCATGAAGACCTCAACCGGATCACGGAAAAGCCTTATGTTGAGCTAAAAGATTCTGACGGACGGCCTGATGAAGAAGTAGCAACGGAGGTAGGTGCTATTTAGTTATATAAAATTTCAAAAATATTCAGTTTGAAAAAAATAAAGTAATTATGGGGAGTTATAAGTTGGTTAAAGTTTATAAAATAAGATAACATTGATTCATTATTAAATTATATTTTTTAGTATTGGATGTAATCGTCTCTTACTAGGTTGCTAGCTAACGCTGCGACCCGGATACACATACTATGATACATTTTAATATTCGCCCCAAAGGTTCATTGGCCTTTAAAGAAGGAGGAAGACAAACGATTAACTTACTCAGAGAAAAAAAAATTATCACTTTCTCACAGAGAGAAGAGCAAAAAGGAGAAGAGAAAAAATAATATAAATAATAAATAGTAAAGAACGCAAAACTATATAGATTGAATAGACTAAATTAATTAAGTGAATTAAATAGACTCCTATAAAATAAAAATATATAAGATAAATAAACAAATAGTATTAAAGAATTAGGCCTAAATGATATTAAGCTGCAGGGGAGAATTATTTTGAGGAAGGTTGATTTCAGTAGTACATTATGGATCAGAATTATGGGGGTGTGAGAAAGGAATGGCGTTAGAAAGGATTCAACTTAGGTACTTTAATAGATTGTTAGGTTTAAATGATAAGTTTAATAGTCTAGTAGTAAGAGGAGATAATAGCCTAGATACCCTTAGGTTAAGAGACTAGTAAAAATGGTTAAGTTTTGGGAAAGGATAACATCATTGTCTGAGGATAGATTAGTTAAGGTAGCATAAAGAGAAATGATAAGTGATATTCATGGCCAAATCAAATCAAGAAAATATTGAATAGTTGTGGGATGTCAGGAATTTGGAATCAGGGGATAGGCATAGGAGGAGAAGTAGAATCCGTGCAAGAGAGGTAAAGATTGTACTGCAAGAGCAGGAGATCCAGTTTTTTGCAGGCTGGTCAGACCGTGGCAGCGTCTCTAGGTGTGTACGTGGAGGTAAAGGAGGCATGGGGGGGAATATTATTTTAAAGTGGGACTCCAGGGGGAGGGTATAAGGTGGGTCATCTCAATAAGGGGTATTTTATGCCTTTCGGTGAAAGAAGGAAGTATTTGGGGAGGTTTAGGTCGCAGAAGGGTCCGTATTTTTGCCCGATGTGCAGAGAAAATGATGACTTAGAGCACTTTATGTGCAATTGTAAGGAGTTGAAGGTTTTGAGGGAGGAAATTTTTGGGATTGGGGTAAATGGGAAGGATTAGATGGTCGGAATTTTAAAAAATAAGTGTAAAGTGGATACTTAGAGTGTGGGGAGGTACGCGCGGGTAGCCATGCAGCACAGAGAGAGATTTTTGGAGGGTGGACGATAGGCGGGACAAGAAAAGAATGTTGAATATTATTTTATATGGTGTGCTTAAAGTATTTTCTTTTTCTTTTTTTTAGCCATGATCCATGTAGCTTTAGGCCATTTAAAATATATTGATCATGTCTGTACATTTTGTGTAATTATGTTAGTTTTATGGTATTAGGTGCCTTATAATGTTTGTTTTCTTTTTGCAATTGTTATGCTTTTTCATTTTTATTATTGTCTACCTTGTTATGTGTGTTAGTATCGTTTGGTGTCATTTTGTTTTATTTGTTGTTTTTTTTTTTGCCATGGCACAAAGTGGCTTTTGTTGCAATAAATATCTATCTATCCATAAAGAGCTTCTTAGAAGCCAAAGAATTTTAACAAATTTTTTCAACAAACTGAATGAGCGGCATCTTCGAGCTGATTCAGACAACTTATTCCATACAATATGACTCGCAATTAAAGGAATTTGAATATACGGTTTTGTATTGCGAATATGATAATTATTTCGAACATAGGTAAAAGATGGTGGAACATCTAGGGGCTAGGGTAGGTCACCATGAAGATGAGAAAAAGTAGAACATGCACACGAAAGAATATACAGTCATTCGAGATCGAGTAAAGGGATAACTCCTGAACGATTAGTTTCCTGATTGAGGTTTCTAGCTTTACTGTTAACCTTAGAAAGTGGTTTTTACAGAAAAGGAAAGGCTGGCATCCATACAATTGAACAGTAAGAAACTTAAGATTGGATCAAGCAGTGAAAAACGATTTTCAAAACTGATCCAGGAAAAGTATGTTTAAGCTTTCTTAAAATATCAAGACTCCTGCGTATCTTCATTTTAATCAAATCAATGTGACGCTCGAAAGACAGGTTTTCATCAACGAGAATACCCAAATAACGAACATATCGATCATTAGATCTATGATATTCCATTTGGCTGGTGAATTTTAGAAAACTGGGGATAAACCTGAGAAACAAGGGAACAAATTAAAAAACTGGACTTAGAAAAATTTAGGGTAAGATAATTAGCATCAAGCCATACAATTACCGAGTCAAACAAATTTTCCATGTTTAATCGAGGCTCTGATTGGCCATTTCTTTGATAAGTCATCCCGCAAGCAATACTGTAAATTACAAGATATATACATGGCAAGACCTCCTTTAGCCATGCTGCATCGGTGTTTATGTTCCATCTTGTAACAAGGGATATCTAATAGCATTTCATTGCCAGAATCCAAAAACGTCTCACATAAACCAACAGAATCAGGCTGTCCGTCCGAAACCATTTGTCCGTCCGTCCGTTAAACTATTTATTGACGAGGAGAGACCCTGAATGTTATGTTCGAGTGCAGTAAAAGAATAATTGCCTTTGATGACCTCCTCTCCTCCCAAATCTGAAACATACTTACTATTACAAATAGGGCTTTTATTAATCGGATTTTGATTAGCCTGGCCCACAGAATTATTTACTACACTAATTACATCAAAAGGATTATTTTCAAGTTCACAAAGATCGCTTAAAATGTTCACGAAAGCAGGTTTTACTTGGAGTCTATCCAAGTCAGCAGATGAACTAACAAACTTACTTAATTTCATACAAAAGGAAAAATTGCCAAAGGATTATATATAGATATATAACTAATTTCACAGCTATTGGATGAGCCATGAACGCGAAAAAAAATGAAATGAAATTAATAAATAAAGCCAAAAAAATGAAATAAAATGAAAAAGAAAATGGGGAAAAAACACACTGATCAGTAATGACCCGAGGAAGGCATTTACAAATCAAGAAAAATAGTAACAAGTCACATACCAATACATTCATCCAAATAACTTATTTTACGTGTACGAGTTTCACCCGGAATTTTGGCTAGAATTTGTCCATTATCAGACCAAATACTTCTTGGGACAAAGGTGCTACGAGCCACACTTAATAGATCGCGTCGCTTTTTAGTAAGGTTTTCAGTCACAAATAAAGCTGACTTAGCCAGCTTACTTTTCGCTGCAAAGACTTTTCGTGCAATATCCAAGCTTTAAACTTTTAAAGCTTATAAATTATTAAAACTAAAATTTCAATAATTTATTGAAATTATAATTATATTTATTTAAATTATAATTATAATATTGAATTATAACTATAATTAAATTAATAAATTTAAAACTAAAATTTCAGACTCAAATAAACCTGACTTGGCCAGCTTACTTTTCCCTGCAAAGACTTTTCGAGCAATATCCAACCTTTAAAATTTTAAAGCTTATAAATTATTAAAACTAAAATTTCAATAATTTATTGAAATTATAATTATATTTATTTAAATTATAATTATAATATTGAATTATAACTATAATTAAATTAATAAATTTAAAACTAAAATTTCAGACACAAATAAACCTGACTTGGCCAGCTTACTTTTCGCTGCAAAGGCTTTTCGAGCAATATCCAACCTTTAAAATTTTAAAGCTTATAAATTATTAAAACTAAAATTGCAATAATTTATTGAAATTATAATTATATTTATTGAAATTATAATTATAATATTGAATTATAACTATAATTAAATTAATAAATTTAAAACTAAAATTTCAGACACAAATAAACCTGACTTGGCCAGCTTACTTTTCGCTGCAAAGGCTTTTCGAGCAATATCCAAGTTTTAAAATTTTATTAGGACGAGGGCAATTTTCAAATTCTTAGTTTGAGTTGCAGGCATCCGGAATCGATTAGCCTTCAAGTAGTCCATTTCTTGGAAATCTTGCAAGCCCGTGATTTGTATTATCCCTTCATTAGGATTACCCATCAATTCCACGTTGGGGTTTGGTTTCATACCGTAGAAATTCAGGGTATCAAGTAATGTGTCCTGCTCAAGTTGGTCAACCCTCTTCTATTTTAGAATTTTTGTTTTTAGCAAATTCACTGCATTATAAAGTCTTTGAAGCTTTATTTCAAATTTGTTCAAATTTGGCACTACATTCAAGGGAAATGGAATTATAAACTTCGTTCACAATATCTTCGCTAATAATTTTCAAAGCTCGGCGACCTTTCACTGTGTCTGACACGACGCAAGAAATGTCCTTCATTAGATTGGACTTTGTGTTTATTAGTTCCTCTTGAATTTCATTTATTATTAAACTTACAGTTAATGCTGCTGCGGTAGTTGGAGTTGACGGCGCTAGACTGGCTTTTGCTTTAGTTTTAATGGGTAGTGATAAGTAGGCTCTACTCAGAAGTTATTGAAATATCAGGGAATAAGCGCTGCTCTTCAAAAGTCTTATTTACATCTTTATCTGTCTTTGTACAAGCTTCTTTAAAGTGGGCATTCCAGTTGTGGCATGCGCTTCAGCTATATAATGGTCGAAGTGGGTATCGTAGCAAAAGACTAGATTTCTAGCTTGATTTTTTTGGTCTTGGTCTTAATAACCACTGATGGCCATAAGGGGTATCCCTGAGACAAAGCTAGGACAAGATCGAACGGTTAATATTTTACCATTTTACGATCTGCAGTAGTGCGTGTGTGTGGGGGGGGGGATACAATTCAGGTAATTAGTAATTTAATTTGGATCTATGGGTGTGTCTTTGATTTTAATCTTTATGATGTTTACTTTTGTATTAGCCATGGTCCATAAAGGCTTTTAATGTTAATAAATACCATATACCATATGTAACTATAGGTAAGTAATTAGCATAGTGCTCTTAAACTTAATATGAGTTTAAAAAGTTTTCTTTGTGATTTTTTTTTATTGCGGTTAACTCGTATAGTTCTCCTAGAGATGTTTTGAGTGTTCTAGATAAAAATGTTGCACAATGAATGAATTCTTGGAGGTTTTGAGGGCGCAATTTTATTTTAAGTAGTCTAAGTCGCTTAGACTAGAAATAGTTGGGAATGAAGAAGAAAAGTTAGGACATCAGATATAAGAATTTGTAATGAAGGTGGATTGACTGGAGATGTGAAAGATGGAGATGGATTGACTGGATATGGAGATGTGAAAAACAGAATAGCCAAGGTGTAGGATTTTCTGTGGAGTTGCAAAAAGTTTAGAAGAATAGGAAGATAAGTCTTTGAACTAAAATTAGACTATTGGAAGCCACTGTTATAGGCTAATACTGGTCATGTGTGGCTCTGAAACTTGGGCACTTCGAAAGACTGAGGAAGATGCACTAAATGTTTTCTAAAGGAACTTTTAAGGATATTTTTAGTTACTCATTTGACTGACCGCATACCAAACAGTAGACTGCTACAAATTTGTTTCGATTCCACTTTCGAGAGTAACAAATAGGATCATTATATTAAATAGTCAGTTGTCCCTTGAAACTACATTTACATCCGATAAAAACAATAAAAGAAGCTCTTGTGTAAGAGAACTAGAAGCAGAACATTCACGTTAGATAAAGACAAATACCGGGAAAATTGTGGGAAAATGTTGTGGTCAAAGTCCAACTTTACGGTTGGGGAATAAAGTATAAAAGCTGTGAAAAAGAGTAAAAGAGCGCCTTTAGCTTTTGTAACCTTTAGCACTGGCTAATTATAAGTTTACTTTTACCGGCACTTTGGGACGGACTAGATTGCTTCGATTGTAAGTTTTAATGACTTTGTTTGTTTTTGTAAATGATTTTTGCTACTAGTTGACAATTAGAGGATTCCAGCCGTCCATCATCAGGTTTTTCGAGCCTTCCCCAGGCGGTTGTGTTTATATATAATTTACTTTGTGATTATTAGTAAGTAAAATAAATTTGTTGTTTTAAAAAAAATTGTTGTTTAATTATTATGTGTTAATGTTTTTCTGCCAACCCTTAGTCGATCCATATTCTTTTTTGCTTTCCTTAAGACAATAAACATAATCAAGAAATAACCTAGTTCTTCCTCATTCAAGGCTCAGCGGAATATTCACCTAGTTGTAACTATCTTGGTTACCCCATATTTGCTCCTGAGAAAGAGATATTTCAACTAAGGTTGAGGCCTAAGTAAGGGCGATCCTTTTGTCCCAACCATAGTTGCAACATCTCTTTCTCGGAAGCTAACAAGGATTCAACTAGGGTATTTACAATTATCCTAGTGTTGGGGTCAACTAGTTAGGAAAGGCCATGGCACAAAGAGAATCTATAACACTAGGGCTATAATTTAAGAAATGTTTAAATGGCTACGCCATGTTTTACAGATGAAGGATTGTGATTATTTTCAGATTGTGCATTTTAGATTTATTTTACATTATGCATGATGTATGGAAGAACGATGACAGATTGTGCCGAAGATTGTGCCAAACATAAAACGGTTCACCCCAAAAGAGGTGGGAGAAGGCTGTAGCAAAGAACTAAAAAGACATTGAAATTATGTGGGAGGGGCAGATAGTAAAGTTTTAGAAAGATTGGGGTAGAAAAGACACTTGTACAGCTGTGTTGACCTCAGGAGGCTTGATGTTGAAGTGAATTGTAGTGGTAGTAAGTAGTAGTATGTCTTGTATATTGTCGTGTTTTGGTATTTGTTATTTGTTTATGCCAGAAAGAGGTACTGAGCGTAGTTTTTTTATTTTTTTGGTTAATTATTAGGTTTTTAGCTTATGATCTGAGCATGTCTATCCTCCCTGAATTTCTAGCAATTTAGATAATCAGGTACTAGATAATTATAGCCATTGAAAAGTTTCGTTGCGACTGAAGGACACCTCAAGACGGGCGAGTCATTTTTACTTTATTTATTTTGTCATTGATATTCATTTTGTTTTTATTTTTCATTTAGTTTTCTTTAAATAAATGAAAAATAATTTAATTAAATTCTTCCTTTCAATGAGCTTCAAAAAGTTTAAAAGACTAAGTGACGTTATTAACGATGTTGCCATGAGTTACAAATTTAAAATATAAATTAAGAAGCATTGTTCAATAATATGTAATGACACAAGGAAGTAAGCAGACAACCAATAATTTGAGATTTGTTTATTTTTTTAGATTTAATTTGAGATAATTTGATGATTTGTGGTGACAAAACCAGTTTTAAAGCTTCTCTTTTAATTTTCTTCACTGTGTGTTTCATGGACGTGGTCAAATTGGCCTCTGGCCGGTTCATAATAGGGCGAATAATAGAAATTGATTATTTTTTTTACATTTCTTTCCAGGCTTGGGATAACCATTTGCGTCGAAACCGTTCCATTATTGTAGATCTCTTTCATGGCCAATTAAAGAGCAAATTGACTTGCGTGGCTTGTGAGAGAGAGAGTGTTCGTTTTGATCCCTTTACTTACCTCTCACTGCCACTTCCATTAGACAACTTTATCCATGTCGAAGTCATATGTAAGTTATTTTGTTTTTTATGATTTTGTTTTTATATTTTTTTATATTTTTTTTATTGATAGTTTGGGTTGCCGTTTTATTATGACTGACGTATCACGAAGCTTGCGTGGGAGATTCAAGGTGCCGTAACCCTGATAGGCTTATGGTGCCCACCCGATCAGTCCAGATTTGCAAAACATTGTCATTTTTTCTAACGGAATATTCTTCTGTATTGAGAGAGAGAGAGAGAATTTATTTTAAAAAATACAAAAAAAAGAAAAATTTGCCAAAAAGCCTTATGGCTTGTGCGGCCATTCTCGAAACTACAAAATTGATAATCACTTATCAATGAATTCTCCTGGACAACAAAAGCAAAACAAAAAACAAGCAAAAAAAAAAATCACCACTTGAGACCCTGTACTATACTAATCTAATATAACAACACTATTATATACTATTTCCCTACTTTAACTATATATATATAAAAATAAATAAATAAAAAAAATCATAAATCATAAATACACAAACAATGGCCCCTAAGCAACCCACGAAAAGTTGGCCCATCAGTCTCTTGAACTATATCATAAGGAAGGGACTCGCATATAGAAGGAAGAACATGGGGAATCGAAAATGAAGACCTTGTAGAGCTTTTAGTCGGATTCTAATTGCTAATGAATTCCTTGTCTCATATTCAGGTTGATATCTCTCAAAGATACCAATCAAACATTCAGGTGCCTTTTTATGCAATATATCAAACATAAACAGAGCCTTATAAAATTAATTTTTTTATAGCTATCTCTAACTGATATACGATTGTCATAATTAATAAGAACCCGAATCGCCGAATTTTGCAGAGCACGTAATGACTTTAAATGTGTTTGAAAAGTAGATGGCCCCATCGAACAACAATAAATCAAATAAGGGTAGACAATAGAAAAATATATCGATCTAAGTATATTAACTGGGAAAAAATATTTTAACTTTCCCAAAATCCCTACATTCCGAGCGATTTTAGATTATATACATTGTATATACTTTGAGAAACTAAGAGTCTTATCCACTATTACACCAAGATATTTCACAGACGGTACACGCTCAATACGGTAAGATCCGGCATGTAATTCCTTTAACCAGGGATAATAATCTGGCGATCTAGAAAAAATTACCCAATGAGATTTCTTATAATTCAGCTTTAGGTGATTAACCTTCATCCACTCTTCTATTCTTGACATACTATCTCTTGTCATATTTAGTAATTTACTTTCGGTTCTTGCCGCCACCGTAAGAGATGTATCATCCACAAGCAGCAATAAAGCTTTATTAGGATCCCGTTGTCTTTGGGTCCCTCCAACTTCAATGTACAGCCCACCAAGTGCTACGTATTAATTATTTAAATATATTGCAAACGTAGTGGTCCCAAGGGGGACCCCTGTGGGACTCCACATCTTACTTTATGATCTATTGGTGGACCTCCAATTTCACAAAAAAAGGACTCGATCTTTAAGATAAGAAGCAAAAAGTCGAAGCGCATTCGCGCGAATTCCTCTATTTTCTAGTTTCTTTAATAAGCTCAAATGGTCACAAGCATCAAACGCCTTTAATATATCTAGAAACACTGAACCAACTTTAAATTTATTATCAAGGCCATCATTTACTGTTGTAGTAAGGAAGTGGATAGCATCCTCTGTAGAATAACCTCTATGATAACCAAGCTGATTAAAAAAAAATCCATTCTTACAAAAAAAAATCTCCACTCTCACAAATATTAATTTCTCCATCACTCTTGAGAAAGTTGGCAGTTGTGAAATCGGTCTAGAATTATTAAAATCTTTTATGTCTCCCTCTTTAGATAATGGTACAATTTTGCTCTTTTAAATGCACTTGGGAATGAACCTTCTTTGAAACAACCATTAACCAGATCAACAAAAGTTTGCACACAAAATGGCAAAATCGATTCCTCAGAGATATATAATCAGATCCTGCAGCACTGCCCTTCATTTAAGATACTATGTCAATCACTTATTGATCAGTCGCTTATGTAAGCCAAGTGCTCATAATACTTGAAGGGCCCAGAAACTGTTTAAAAGTTCCATCTTCAGGACTAACTTAAATCGATTTTTTTATTTTACATCCTATATTAGAAAAATGGGAAGCCATTCCTTCGGCAAGCTAATCTGGGTCATCCAGCTAATTTAAATATAGTGGCTAATCAGCGCTATTTCCAATGACTGACTTAATTGTCATCCAGGTCTTTGCTGGATTATCCTGACAGTTTTTAAATTCCTTAAAATAATATTCCCTTTTAGCCTTCCTCGGGAGTTTATTTAAAGCACTATTATAATTCCTATACACTCTACTATCACTCTCACTACCACTTATCACACTCATCTTGGCAATGTCTTCGATTAATTGAATTTACTAAACTTGGCGTTATCCAGGGTTTCCTTGGTTTATTTCTAGAATATATTTTTCATCAGACATTCTTTTTTCAAAAGGTCACTTATTTTCTGATACCAATGATCAAACTTCAGAAGACGCAAAATAACTGCTTAAAAATGACCAATCAAAATTGTCCAGCCTTTAAAAAAAAAACAGAAGTCTTACTAATATAAAATCGCTGATAACAATTCTTGGAGATTTACACGTAAATACATTAACTTCAAAAGTTTTCATTATTCCACAATGGTCAGAAACATCATTAGGGATAACACAC
Source organism: Artemia sp. Qi Xiang Cuo (assembly GCF_049724085.1). NCBI lineage: Eukaryota > Metazoa > Arthropoda > Branchiopoda > Anostraca > Artemiidae > Artemia > Artemia sp. Qi Xiang Cuo. The sequence goes on from NC_142803.1 coordinate 54,658,806, forward strand.
GACTCTTTATAATCAAAATTTACAAAAATATTATGAATCAACGTCGCAGAAGTCTCAGTAATTCGGGTACAAATATTAATTGAAGGACTTGTATTAAAAGAAAATCAAGTATCACAAAAATTACGACAAATTCTATCATTTTGCAAACTCTTATCAAAATTAAAATCTCCTTAAAATCTCAAGTACTTTGAATAACCCCCAATGTCTCTATGTCTTCCCGGTTCTCCAAGAATAATCTCTTAATTTCAAAAAGGTATGGGTCTGCCCTTTCCTCTGTCTCTCTCTCTCTCTCTCTCTCTCTCTCTCTCTTTATCTCTGTTTTTCCCACCATCTCTCTTTCTGCCCCTCCCCTCGCTCTCTTTATCACCTCATCCCATCTTTCTTCTTTCTCTTTCTCTCTTCTCGAACACCCCTTACTTTTTCTCTCTTTTTTTATTTCTCTCTTCTCCCTCTTGTCTCTTTTCTCCCTTCTTTCTCCCCTATCGGTCCTCTCTCTTCTCCCTCCTCTTTCACCACCTTCACCCTCCCTCCCTCTCTATCCTTCCTTCCCTTCCCCCTCTCTCTCTCTCTCCCCATCTACCTCTCTCTGCTGCTCTCTCCTTTCCTTGTAGTTTTTTATTTTATTTTGTTATTGAGCTTTTCAGTTTGAAGCTATCAAATAATAATCTGTATATTTGTTCCAGATCTTCCTGTTGACGGTGAAAAACCAATTAAATATGGTATATTATTAGGAGCAGGTAGTCATTATAGAGACATTTTGGAGAAGCTTAGCACTTTAGCTGGAAAACAAAGTGATCAACTGAAACTTGCTTATGTTTGTGGATCTCGAATTCAGGTATTCAGTTATTTAGAACGTTTTTTCTTTGTATAAATTGCTGGTAGTTGCCGTTGGTAGCATAGAAAATGTATCCAATTTTGTTCTGATTAGCAAATCGGTGTTATAGGGATACTGCTTTTCCCCCCTACTCCTATGTATAGATGTGCATCCATATTTCTTTTTGAATTAAGAATTTTGTGCTTTTCAATAAGCACCTGGCTTTCAGCCTGTAAATAGAAATGTAGAATTCAGACAATAGAATATAGAAGCGCATTTAAAGATGTAGATGATATAGAAATTATTACTTACGTAGGATTAGGACTTCCCACGCCGATCGGCGTATAAGGCGGCAACAATGCCTCTCCACGATTACCTCTCCAGCCTCTTCGGCCAAAGTTCAGCCAAAGAGGCCAAACTTCGGCCAAAGAGGGCTGTTCTTGAGAGCGCTGCGTCTTTTTCTGGGCATCGTCCAAGTGTAACCTTTTGTCGTTCGCGCCGTCGCACTCCTGGAGGACTCCAACACCAAACATCATGAGGCAGACGATTGCTGCCCATTCTCACCATGTGTCCCCGATATCACCATCGACTGCTTATAGAAATTATTTGGCAGTGTTGATAGATAGCTATTAAAGTGACTTTGTGCCAGATGAGGGCACAGTGGGATGATATCTGCTTTATAATACGGGACCTGGAATTTGATCATGGTTGTTGCAGTGCCTGATATCCCGTGGAGATTATACATTAGTGCATCCAGACAATTAAACAATAAGAAAAAGGAGGAGTGACTCCTCCTTCTCCTGCTCGTGCCGTGGTGCTTGATGTGTTGCAACCAAGAAATGTACAATCTGATTGACTCCTTTTAATTCTGTACTTGATCACCAAAATTTTTCTTTCATTAGATAATCATGTACATTTGAATTAAAATCAAATCTGACTTGAAATTGATCAAATTATAAAAAAAATCTACAAATACATCCAATCATGCCACCAAGGAGGGACCAAGGGGAGGGGCATTTCCAAGGAAGACGATAGGAATTTGACTACGAGACCTAGGGAGCATTGTATTTGCTCTTTTTTGCTCTAAAACCTTAGTGCTATTTTTAACTTTTAAAATAGATGATACCTAGACAAATTATAGTCTAAAAAGGTGGCTTTTTTAAGAAAAAGGAACTAATTCAAATAGAAACTCTTTTTATTTTAATTCTTGGGCTTTTCTTGTGAAAAACTGGAGTTTTGCTTTTCTGGTTTGTATTTTCTTATTAATTAGGGAACTTCGTCGTTTCAACAACAAGCTCATCGGTTTTCTCTCTCCTTTCTGTCTCTTCTCCCTCCTCTTTCCTCTTGCTCCTCCCTTCTCTCTCGCTCTCTCTCGATCTCCTTCTCTCTCTCTCTCTTTCTCTGGTCAACGGTGTCCAGTAACTACTAAAAGAAAATAAAAGATTTAACAGTGGTGGATCTTTGAGGCTTTGAAAACGATGGAATTACAGTTAAAAACTAGTGCGGGAAAAATTGTGCTGAAAGTTTTATAGTGTTACGCAAAAGAATTTGAGTAAGCCTAAAAAAACAAATGATTTTAGAAACATAAAAGAGTCGAAAAAGTGCCAACGATAGTATATTAGGAGAACCTCAAACCGTATAAAACGACCTTAAAAAGCATAAAAAAAAGTATACAAATAAATCAGCGCCGAAGACATTACAGCGTTCTCAGCAGAACTCAAAATGTATTAAAAAAAAGAAATTATCTAAAAGCCATACAAAAATTTGAAAAATGCCAAAAATAATGTAACAGTAGAAGCTAATGAAGTTTGAAAAAGAAGTTACAAACATAGAAACTTTAAAACACAAAAAAAGGCTTTTAAAAAAACGTTCTTATGAGGGTATAGCAGTAGGCTCCAAAAAGCAGACAAAATTGTAACAAATTATGCGCCTAAGCAGGGCTGCTCAGCAGAATCAAAAAGCGTAAAAACTTAGATTTAGTAACCCCCCCCCCCCAAAAAAAAAAAATTAACTGAATTAAGTGCCAAAAAGTATGGCTGCAGGATCCAAAAAGTTTAAAAAAAGAAATTGTAAAGCATAAAAAAGGGGGAAAAAAATCGGCGATGAAGATAGTATAGAGTTGCTCAGAAAAAAAATAAAAAAGGAAGAAAAAAAGAGAGCGCAAGACAGTAACCTGTACCATTATTCACCAGAATTCAAAAGGAATAAAAACTGTATCAAAAGAGCCTCCTTTGTCTTTGAGCTATTTTGATGACAAGGCAGGAAGGCTGAGAATTGTAAAATGAGTTTTAGGTACCGCATCCTATTAAGAGTATTTTGTTAATACTGTCAATACCTTTGCATTTTTATACTAAGAGTATCTACGGACGAGGGCAACTGCTCTCCTCCATCTGTAAAATCAAAAATAGATATGGGATTTTTTTTTGTCACAATATTTGAATGTCACTTTGCATATGACATTTCTCAGGCAAAAGACTCTCGGTTCCCTCCCCCTCCCCCCTTGCTCCAGTAAAGTAATTTTGAATATTTTATAGACTTTCCCTGATGAGAGTGACAAGGTGATGAACACGCCCACTGCCAGTACTCTATACGCATTTGAGATCATTGCTTTCACTGATTGGCCACCGTCTCCTGTGGAAAGCCCTGTCTGCTTCAAAAGTATTGCCAAAAGCTTACCAGAAATTCAAAGATTGTCACGTAAGCTGTTCTGTCTTTCGCCGTTCTTATCAACAAAAGATTAATCTATAATTAGTTGAATCTTAAGGGGTCTCGGGCAATTGATTATTAATCTAAGAGTAAAAATTTGGTTGACGCATTCTCCCCTTTCTGTTCTTCTCTTAAAACTCTATTTGCAGACACCAGGTCCCTTAAGTTATGTAATTGAAGTCATTGGATTAGAAACTAGTTGCCTAAATACGGTTTTAATTAAAATACACGGATGCACTAAACACAGAATCAAAAAGCTATTTATTTGCTCTTCGAGGAATAGTAGTTTATTTAAAGTTGTCTTAAATATATAATCTTAAAATTTATAACTACCTAATATGAGTTTAAGCCTATTTTTCATGTTTAGCCCCAAATGTTTGATACTTGGAGAAGTTTTAAAAGTAGTTAGCCTATATTCATTTTCCCAAAAAAAATGTTTATTTGCTCCCTGAGGAAAATTTAAAAGTAGCAGCCTAAATGGACCTTATTTATATTTTAATTAGCCTATTTAAAATGGCCTGTTTGCTACTCGAGAAAAACATTCAAGCAGGTGCCTAAATACATCTTATCCAGGTTTCATATTAAAAAATGGTCTATTTGCTCCGCGAAGAAAAATTTGAAATTAGTAGCCTAAATACACTTTTAATCAAAGTACAGAGATGCACTAAACACTCCATCAAAAATTATTTATTTGCTCGTCGGGGAATATTTGTTGATTTAATTTTATTTAAATATACAATCATGAAATTTATAATTAGTTAATCTGAGATTAAGCTAACTTTCATATATAGCCCCAAATTCTTGGTATTTGGAGAAGTTTTAAAAGTAGTTAGCCTATAGATAAGATAATGTGTACTTTAAAGCCAAAAATTGTACACAAAAAAAAGTATTATAAATGTAGCCTACGTTAGCGATTATCAGGAAACACTTAAATGAAACACTTTACTTAATACCAGGATGTTTTTTAGTTAACAAAATTTCCAGATACCTCGGTGGGGACATACTTTTTAAGACACCTGGCAGTATCAGCTCATTTTTTCCTATAGTAAAAATTTTCCCTTTGCTCCTTGAATAAAAATTGAAAGCAAGTGTCTGAAAACACTTTATTCCCATTTCATATAAAAAAAATATGTATATTTGTTCTTCGAGGAAAAATTTGAGAGCAGGTGCCTAAAAATACATTTTTTACATTTCATATATCAAGATTAAGTATTTGCTCCTCGAGGAGCAATATTTGCTCCTCGCAGGTTCTTCGAATTAGTTGTTTAGGCCTGCATTTTATATATCAAGATTGTGTACTTGCTCCACGAAGAAAAATTTGAAAGCAGTAGTTTAAATATACTTTATGTATGTTTAAGATAACAAAATTGTCTATTTGCTTCTCGAGGAAGAATTTGAAATCAAGAGCCTAAAAATACTTAATGCATTTCTAAAAAAGTAAAAATTGTCTGTTTGCTCCTTTAGTAAAAATTGAACATTTTGCTTGAGTAAAAAACATTTTGCTCACATTTCATATAAAAATAAATACGTGTATTTGCTCTTCGAGGAAAAATTTGAAAGCAGGTGCCTAAAAATACTTTTTTACTTTTCAGATATCAAGATTTTGCATTTGCTCATTGAGGAAAAATTTGAAAGCAGTAGGCTAAATGTGCTTTATTTATATATTTTAAATAACAAAATTGTCTATTTGCTCCGCGAGGAAAATTTTTACTGGAGGTACCTAAAAATACTTTTTTACATTTCATATATCAAGATTGTGTATTTGCTTTACGAAGAATTTTCTGAAAGCAGTAGCCTGAATGTGATTCATTTATGTTTTAAACAACAAAATTATCTATTTGCTCCTCGAGTAAAAATTTTACAGGAGATGCCCAAAAGCACTGTCATATCCCATAACAATATGAACGATTTGCTCAACGAGGAAAAAGTGACAGCAGGAGCTTAAAGACACTTATGACATTTCAGACGAAATATCGAAATATCCACCACACTATAACAAGTGTGGCTGGAAAATTACCCTTTTACCATCATATTTGAAAATTAATTAATATAATAAAAGACGAAGACGATATAATAAAAGACGAAGACGATATAATAAAAGACGAAGACGATATAATAAAAAGACGAAAATATAATAAATTAATAATATAAAAAAAGACGAAGAAAGTTTTTGTTCATAAATTAAAGATGCGAAATTTACTTTTTCTCTCTCTATTCTTAGGCCAAACCTCTGCTCCTGCCCAGGCGAACGATACCGTGTCTGCACGAGGGACAAAAGACACCAAAGTGGATACTGAAACCGAATCCGAGGAGGTAAGCGGTCCGGCTAGAATCTTCCAAACAGTCACCAGCATGCTATGCCGCAAGGTAGGCAGATTGTAGCCAACACTGTCTATGTTGGGGCAATAATCTGTCACGTGGTGTTAACGTCCTCTATTAATGTTTGTCTTGTCAGTGATGTCCAATGACTGGTGTGGGTATAAAGAGCTACGCGTTGGAATCCTTTGTCCTAAGTGTAAGCATTGAGCCATTCAGAAGCCAAATTTAATCACTATCGTTTTCGTATTCTGTGTGAGTACTGGAGACAAATTCTTTTTGCCTCCTTTTCCCAAACACTAGATTAAAGGTCCTATAGATTTAAATTACAAAAATTACAAATGATTTTGCCTCACACTTATTTTGAAGCAATAATCTGTCGTGTGGTGTAAACGTCCTCTGTTACGTTTGGTCTTGTCCGTGATGTCATATGACTGGTATCAGTACAAAGATTGCTTGTAAGAATTTTTTTTTCATGAAAGAGATTGTTCGGCTGTTCAGTAGCAGATAGAGTGACTGCTGTTTTTGCACTCTTTGTGGATACAGTAGTTTTTTTTTTTTACGAATTATTTTCTGCCAGTAATGTTTGGCATACTCATCTGTCGTATGGTGTAAACGTTATCTGTTAATGTGTATCTTGTCCGTGATGTCATATTGCTCGTGTTTTTTTTTTTTTTTTTTTTTTTTTTTTTTTTTTTTTTGGCTCTCCTGCCGACTGTGCGGCAGTGTGAAGAGAGAACACAACCATCCTCTTCGAGCACACCTGGTCTTGAGCAGCTTCGGGTGTATCTTCAAATCGTGTTCCTGTATTGCTTCGGAACTGGTGCAGACTATCAGACCATTTCATTCTTGGACGATCACGTGGTCCTTTCCACATAGTTGCCTCGAGATTGAAATCATAGGTGATGCGACATGGGTTTCTTTTGGCATTTGGAGGAGGTTACCATCTCAGTATGCGCTGTGCATCGTTCAGGGAAAACTAAACCAGCTCTGTATGGGTTAGGAGGTCGGTGTTGCTGATAAAATCGTAGCAGCGGGGTCCCCCTATCTTTCGGAGTCCTTTTGTTTGAGTCAAATCCAGCTTCTTCAAAGTCGTAGTGGTTGTTTGCCATGTTTCTAAACCGTATAGTGGAACTGGCCCCAGAGATGCTTTATTGTTTGCATCTTTGTTAGGCGGCTGACAGCAGGGTTGTGCCAGGTTTAGTCAAGTCTTGCTAGGACGGAAGAAGCCTTGGTGATTCGTGTGTTGACTTAGCTCTCAACTCACTCGTCACTTGAAGGGATTCAGACGAGGTGCCTGAAGTTATTCAGGACTGCTACTTGGTTTTCGAGGTTGTTTTTTTTCATGGGTGTCAAGTCGTCAAAGTCAGCGTCACTCGATAGTCCGTCACCGAACATCAGGTCGAAGTTCAGTTGGGTAGTCATCTATGTCATCACGTAGTCGATGGCGCAATTCAATAGTTTTAAAGTTGTGGCGTCCTCATACCGAATTTGTGTTTGAAAACGTCTAAATATATTCTGTTTCTAGTTAAAGGCAATTGACGTTCTACTTTTTATAGGAGGCGTCATGACCCAAATTCATTGGAGCAAGAACTCTTAAAATATGTAACTTGCCCATTGTTCACATGTAGGTTTTGCTATTGGAAAAAGGGAGCATATACATATATATATATATATATATATATATATATATATATATATATATATATATATATATATATATATATATATATGTGTGTGTATTTAGATTTGCCAATAAATTAAGTGTACGGGGTAATGAAGACGTAAAGGACACTAGTCATTGTGACAATTGTGCATTTTGAGCTGCAACAATTGAGCCTTTTACAACAATTGTTGTAATAATTGTGACTTTAGTAACAGCTGGGCTGCACAAATAAAATAAACGGCTATTGTAATGGTTCAACAGAGAATGTCTGCTTTTGTTGCATGGCCTCTTTTGGCTTTGTATAAAAACTGCTGTGCTTGGTTTTGCTTTTGTGGCTTTTATTTCCTGGAGTGCTTTTTGAAAGAGTAATAAATAGTTTCTATTTGAATGGATCATCATCATTTCCCTATCAGAACAAGTTTTTAGTAAAGTAGATACAAAAAGAATGAAGAATAGAGATTAATCCCAGTTAAGCAATAATGATATTTTGTACTTCTCTTGGTAACAGTAATAGAAAAACAGGTTACATTTCATAATTCTAAAATAAATCCTAAAATAATATAAATCCTAACATAATAATAAAATAATCCTAAAATAAATTAGTTTCCCTATATTCATGAAGACCGCCTAATTAACTTTCTTGCAGTGTTGATATATTTTTGCCAAAATTTTGTATTGAAAAAAAACAAACACTTTTATATCCTTTCAGCGAATATTAAGCAACCCAAATTAAAAATAAAACTTTTCATTTTGTTTATTTAAGTTAAGCTTTATAGAGGTTAGGAGTAAGATGTTAGAGGGGGAAGGGCTGAAGAGCCTGAGCTTTGAAAGGGTAAAAGGTAAAATCAAGATTTTTTTTTTTTTTTTTTTTTTTTTTGCAGGCTGAGCTGTAGGCTGGGTTCTATAGTGGATTGGAGTAAGACGTTGAGATCAGAGTATTATTCACTAATAAATAGAGATTGGAAATACAATATTCTCATTCCCCCTCGAAAGGCTCCGTGGCCAGGGACACAAAGACAAAATACAATATAACCAACAACCAAAAAAAAAGAGAACAATAGCCAAATAACATATAAGATTAAAAAGAGAACATACCTGAGGCCTGGGAGTCAAAACGTAGAGAACTATGAAATATTTATAGTAATTCGCATTAAACTATGAAACAACTCTCTCGAATATTGCCACAAGGTTAGACTTGTTATCACATTGTCGTCTGTAGAAGCAACGAGAAAATCTTCATTAGAAGTAGTATTCTACATTTTTGTCGCTTCATGGGATTTTTAAGCAAGGCTTTTTTTTACTTTTGAGTATTTTGGGTTGAACTTTACTTTAGAGTAAGACTAAATTTAATTTTTACACTAAGCCTTATAGATTGCTGGAGCAAGTCGTCAAGTTTGTTCTTTTTTTAGCTTCGTGAAGCGTTGGAGTAAAAAATATTTTTGGGGGGGGGGCAGCCTTATATAGAGTAGGAGCAATTTTTTCAAGTTTTTTTGTTAGATTCATGGAGCGTTGACCCAGACTTTTTTTTTTGAACTTTTCGGTTGTTTTAAGTTGAACTTTATGGAGGGTAGGTGTAAGACTTTATTTCTATTTTATTTTGAGCTTTATAAAGCAAATCGTTTAATCTTCTTTTCAGCTTCACAGAGCGTTGGAGCAAGGCATTTATTTACTTTTGGTTGTTTTGGGGTTTTACTTTAGCAATTGAGCCTCCAATCAAGGCTTATTTTAATTTTTGGTTGTTTTAGGTTGAGTTTTATAGACTGTAGGTGCAGGCAGTGTTGTTACTAGTCAAATTTTTTTTGGGGGGGGGGCAAGAGATTTTACCGACTGTTTTTTGTCTTTATAATTAGCATAATGTCCGTTTTGAATACAATACGGAAATTCATTGCACGAGTCGGTAAAACCGCTGCATTTACCAACCGAGATGTAGATTTTGATACATATCATGTCACCATTTAATGCTGATAATTTAACCAAATAGAAAGTTGTGTCGCCATCTGTAAAATCACGGCAGGAGTCGGTAAAACTGCTGTTTACTGATCAAGTTCAAAATTTCTGTAGATGACATGTCAGTATTGTCGCGGTCGTTATTGAACCGAACAAAGAATTTTTTCGGCTTCGAAAAAATTGTGGCGCAAAGCGCCACGATTTTACCGATTTGATATTTACCGAGTGACCAAAAAAATTTTGCGGGGGGGGGGGCTTTCCCCCTCCCCACCATACGTGACGGCCCTGGGTGCAGGTCTTCCTGGTTTTATTTTAAATTCATGGAGCGTTGGAGCAAAGCTTAATATACTTATTGGCTGTTTTAGATTGAGCTTTATAGAGGTTAGGAATAAGATGCTATTACTTTTTTTTAGGCTGACTTATATAGACAGTTTACAAATATTGTTGAAAAGAATGAGAACACGTTAAAATTATAAAACTTAAGACCAGGGTATTCGAGTTACTGACCGCTACTTTGCTGGAATGAATAAACTGATTCCTTCGTACAGGCTAGCCTCCTTATGAATATTTTAATTTCTGCATATTAATTAATTTTCTTTTTTCGATGTTTATTTGCTGTTTGAATTTTTTTTCACTCTTAATGATTATACTTTCATGTAGCTTCTATATAAACATTCCAGTTTTCTATTTTGTTTTAGCTTTTCTTTCTTCTTTATTTCTTTTGCAACTTACTGCTTTATTTTCATTTTTTTTTTTTTTTTTTTTTTGCATTAACTGTTACCTGTTACCGGTTTTCTATTACCTGTTCATAGTGCGTAAAAAAACTATCGCGCCAGCGATTGTTTCAGCCAATAGATATCTAGAATCGATATTAGTGTTATTAAAATACCAAAAAATACCCGTAAAACAACCCAAAATAAATTATCGCGTCAGCGATTATTTCAGCCAATAGATATCTAGAATCGATATTAGTGTTATTAAAATACCAAAAAAATACCCGTAAAACAACCCAAAATAAATTATCGCGTCAGCGATTATTTCAGCCAATAGATATCTAGAATCGATATTAGTGTTATTAAAATACCAAAAAAAAATACCCGTAAAACATACCAAAATAAACTATCGCGCCAGCGATTGTTTCAGCCAATAGATATCTAGAATCGATATTAGTGTTATTAAAATACCAAAAAATACCCGTAAAACAACCCAAAATAAATTATCGCGTCAGCGATTATTTCAGCCAATAGATATCTAGAATCGATATTAGTTTTATGAAAATACCAAAAAAAATACCCGTAAAACATACCAAAATAAATTATCGCGCCAGCAATTATTTAAGCCAATATATTTCTAGAATAGATATTAGTGTTATTAAAATACCAAAAAAAATACCCGTAAAACAGACCAAAATAAATTATCGCGCCAGCAATTATTTCAGCCACTAGATATCTAGAATCGATATTAGTGTTATTAAAATACTAAAAAAAATACCCGTAAAACAACCCAAAATAAAATATCGCGCCAGCGATTATTTCAGCCAATAGATATCTAGAATCGATATTAGTGTTATTAAAATACCAAAAAAAGACCCGTAAAACATACCAAAATAAATTATCGCGCCAGCAATTATTTCAGCCTATAGATATCTAGAATCGATATTAGTGTTATTAAAATACCAAAAAAATACCCGTAAAACAACCCAGAATAAATTATCGCGTCAGCGATTATTTCAGCCAATAGATATCTAGAATTGATATAAGTGTTATTAAAATACCAAAAAAATACCCGTAAAATATACCAAAATAAATTATCGCTCCAGCAATTATTTCAGCCAATAGATATCTAGAATCGATATTAGTGTTATTAAAATACCAAAAAATACCCGTAAAACAACCCAAAATAACTTATCGCGCCAGCGATTATTTCAGCCAATAGATATCTAGAATAGATATAAGTGTTATGAAAATACCGAAAAAATACCCTTAAAACATACCAAAATAAATTATCGCGCCAGCAATTATTTCAGCCAATAGATATCTAGAATCGATATTAGTGTTATTAAAATACCAAAAAAAATACCCGTAAAACATACCAAAATAAATTATCGCGCCAGCAATTATTTCAGCCACTAGATATCTAGAATCGATATTAGTGTTATTAAAATACTAAAAAAATACCCGTAAAACAACCCAAAATAAACTATCGCGCCAGCGATTATTTCAGCCAATAGATATCTAGAATCGATATTAGTGTTATTAAAATACCAAAAAAAGACCCGTAAAACATACCAAAATAATTTATCGCGCCAGCAATTATTTCAGCCTATAGATATCTAGAATCGATATTAGTGTTATTAAAATACCAAAAAAATACCCGTAAAACAACCCATAATAAATTATCGCGTCAGCGATTATTTCAGCCAATAGATATCTAGAATCGATATAAGTGTTATTAAAATACCGAAAAAATACTCTTAAAACATACCAAAATAAATTATCGCGCCAGCAATTATTTAAGCCAATAGATATCTAGAATCGATATTAGTGTCATTAAAATACCAAAAAAATACCCGTAAAACATACCAAAATAAACTATCGCGCCAGCGATTATTTCAGCCAATAGATATCTAGAATCGATATTAGCGTTATTAAAATACCAAAAAAAATAACCGTAAAACAACCCAAAAAAAATTATCGCGCCAGCGATTATTTCAGCCAATAGATATCTAGAATCGATATTAGTGTTATGAAAATACCAAAAAAATACACGTAAAACATACCAAAATAAATTATCGCGCCAGCAATTATTTCAGGCAATAGATTTCTAGAATCGTTATTAGTGTTATTAAAATACCAAAAAAAAATACCCGTAAAACATACCAAAATAAATTATCGCGCCAGCAATTATTTCAGCCACTAGATATCTAGAATCGATATTAGTGTTATTAAAATACTAAAAAAATACCCGTAAAACAACCCAAAATAAACTATCGCGCCAGCGATTATTTCAGCCAATAGATATCTAGAATCGATATTAGTGTTATTAAAATACTAAAAAAATAACCGTAAAACATACCAAAATAAATTATCGCGCCAGCAATTATTTCAGCCAATAGATATCTAGAATTGATATTAGTGTTATTAAAATACCAAAAAAAATACCCGTAAAACAACCCAAAATAAATTATCGCGTCAGCGATTATTTCAGCCAATAGATATCTAGAATCGATATAAGTGTTATTAAAATACCGAAAAAATACCCTTAAAACATACCAAAATAAATTATCGCGCCAGCAATTATTTCAGCCAATAGATATCTAGAATCGATATTAGTGTTATTCAAATACCAAAAAAAATACCCGTAAAACAACCCAAAATAAATTATCGCGCCAGCGATTATTTCAGCCAATAGATATCTAGAATCGATATTAGTGTTATTAAAATACCAAAAAAATACCCGTAAAACATACCAAAATAAATTATCGCGCCAGCTATTATTTCAGCCAATAGATATCTAGAATCGATATTAGTGTTATTAAAATACCAAAAAAATACTCGTAAAACATACCAAAATAAATTATCGCGCCAGCAATTATTTAAGCCAATAGATATCTAGAATCGATATTAGTGTCATTAAAATACCAAAAAAATACCCGTAAAACATACCAAAATAAACTATCGCGCCAGCGATTATTTCAGCCAATAGATATCTAGAATCGATATTAGCGTTATTAAAATACCAAAAAAAATAACCGTAAAACAACCCAAAAAAAATTATCGCTCCAGCGATTATTTCAGCCAATAGATATCTAGAATCAATATTAGTGTTATGAAAATACCAAAAAAATACCCGTAAAACATACCAAAATAAATTATCGCGCCAGCAATTATTTCAGCCACTAGATATCTAGAATCGATATTAGTGTTATTAAAATACTAAAAAAATACCCGTAAAACAACCCAAAATAAACTATCGCGCCAGCGATTATTTCAGCCAATAGATATATAGAATCGATATTAGTGTTATGAAAATACCAAAAAATGACCCGTAAAACATACCAAAATAAATTATCGCGCCAGCGATTATTTCAGCCTATAGATATCTAGAATCGATATTATTGTTATTAAAATACCAAAAAAATACACGTAAAACATACAAAAATAAACTATCGCCCCAGCGATTATTTAAGCCAATAGATATCTAGAATCGATATTAGTGTAATTAAAATACCAAAAAAAATACCCGTAAAACATACCAAAATAAACTATCGCGCCAGCGATTATTTCAGCCATAGATATCTGGAATCGATATTAGCGTTATTAAAATACCAAAAAATTAACCGTAAAACAACCCAAAAAAAATTATCGCGCCAGCGATTATTTCAGCCAATAGATATCTAGAATCGATATTAGTGTTATGAAAATACCAAAAAATTACCCGTAAAACATACCAAAATAAATTATCGCGCCAGCAATTATTTCAGCCAATAGATATCTAGAATCGATATTAGTGTTATTAAAATACCAAAAAAAAATACCCGTAAAACATACCAAAATAAATTATCGCGCCAGCAATTATTTCAGCCACTAGATATCTAGAATCGATATTAGTGTTATTAAAATACCAAAAAAATACCCGTAAAACAACCCAAAATAAACTATCGCGCCAGCGATTATTTCAGCCAATAGATATCTAGAATCGATATTAGTGTTATTAAAATACCAAAAAAAGACCCGTAAAACATACCAAAATAAATTATCGCCCCAGCAATTATTTCAGCCAATAGATATCTAGAATCGATATTAGTGTTATTAAAATACCAAAAAAATACCCGTAAAACAACCCAAAATAAACTATCGCGCCAGCGATTATTTCAGCCAATAGATATCTAGAATCGATATTAGTGTTATTAAAATACCAAAAAAATACCCGTAAAACATACCAAAATAAATTATCGCGCCAGCAATTATTTCAGCCTATCGATATCTAGAATCGATATTAGTGTTATTAAAATACCAAAAAAATACTCGTAAAACATACCAAAATAAATTATCGCCCCAGCAATTATTTAAGCCAATAGATATCTAGAATCGATATTAGCGTCATTAAAATACCAAAAAAATAACCGTAAAACAACCCAAAACAAATTATCGCGCCAGCGATTATTTCAGCCAATAGATATCTAGAATCGATATTAGTGTTATTAAAATAACAAAAAATTACACGTAAAACATACCAAAATAAATTATCGCGCCAGCAATTATTTCAGCCAATAGATATCTAGAATCGTTATTAGTGTTATTAAAATACCAAAAAAATACCCTAAAAGCAGGCTAAAAGTAAAATTTACTTTGGAGAGTTCGTCTCTTAGCCGCAGTACTTCGGTGATCGGAGCTGCCCACCCTTTGCCAGGAAATCTGGGGTTCGAATCCCACTTATGGCAAGTTTTTTGTTTTGTTTTTTAGTAATCAGCATTATTTGTTATTTACCCATTTTCTTAAGCTTTACAAACCTCTACATCTCTCAGATAGTCTAAGAAAATTGTGAAAAAAAGGGTCAATCTTAAGATGGAATATTTTACTGAAAGATTTGAAGATATCGTGGTAATTGCCAAAATTTGTACCGCGTGGTAAGTGCAAAACTATCCGCGTGGAATATTTTCAAAATTTTGCTAAATTGTAACTGCCAATTTTCTTGATGAAGTTGGCAAATAATCACGTGGAATAATAGCCGAGTTTTACTAAATTGTAATATTAATTATTGATAATGGCCAAGATTTGTTGACGCAATCATCAAAAAACCGTGTGGAATAACTGCCAAATTTTGCCAAATTACCAAATTGTATTTGCTAAATTCCGTTGATGTATTCAGCATTTAACCTCGTGGAATAAAACTAAATATTCACGAATGGAGATTAAGAACCAAAATTGATGCAAGACAAAAATTCAAAAAAAAAAAAAAAAAAAAATAAGGTGGAACCATTTCAAAAATTAATGCACATTTCTAAAAGAAATGGTGAAAAAAAATTCTAAAGGTGGAACACGTATCAGTGATCGGAGGGCATCGTTTAAACCACTTGGGGCTAACTGGGCTCAGATAAGAGGGAGAGCGAGCTATTAACTGGGGGGGGTCTTATTACAACCTTCGTTGTAATGACAGATCCCTAGGTTTGGATCAGAAAATGACAGGGCGCAATCTGGGGATGTTGGTAAAACCTTCCCAGTCCTGACGGTTGCCCGAGTTTGGACTCGGGAAATGAAGAGGTACGCAAGACCTTAGCACAACGGGCACTTGTGCTGAAGGGTACTTAGATTTGGACAGGGTGAATGCATAACGGATTTAATTAGAAGAAAATGTGTAAGCTCACCTTCAGCTATTCTATAGATTTTGAATATCTGCATATATGCAGGCTTCATTTCTTCATTTGAACGTTGTTTCAACGGTCCTTTGCCGTGTAATATTTAGAATCTCTAAATTTAGAGCCGAAGTATGGACCAGAGAATAAACATAACATGCTAAACATACAAATATCTGGCAGAGAGACGAGCTTGTTTTGCACAGATTAAAATTAATGGACTGATGGACAGATTAAATGGACTGATGGACATTTATTACAGATTAGGACAGATTAAATGGACTGATGGACAGATTAATGGACAGATTAAAATTAATTGCACAGATTAAAATTAATGGACTGATGGACAGATTAAATGGACTGATGGACATTTATTACAGATTAGGACAGATTAAATGGACTGATGGACAGATTAATGGACAGATTAAAATTAATTGCACAGATTAAAATTAATGGACTGATGGACAGATTATTTGGACTGATGGACATTTATTACAGATTAGGACAGATTAAATGGACTGATGGACAGATTAATGGACAGATTAAAATTAATTGCACAGATTAAAATTAATGTGCATTAATAAAATTAATGCACAATTAAAGAAATTAATGGAAGTTCAATCATAATGAAAGACCTGACAAACAATAATAAATAAGAATAAATAAAAATAGATGTAAAGTTAATTACTCACCACATCAGACACCCCCCACGACGAACAAATAAAAGTTCAAATAGGTATAATTCCTTTTATTAGATAGTGAAAAACAGATACAAAAAGTTCTGGGTATTTTGACCACATATATCAGTAATCGTCATCAGCAGATAAACTAAAGTTTATACTTACGCCCCCCCCCCTCCATAACGATACATAAGAAACAATATCAACCAGCAATGGGACAAGAAGAGAAAAATCAAGACCCACGAGAAACACCCAGTTTAGAAAAAAAAAAAAGTTACAGCAGATTGGTATGTTTTTAAAGGGCAAAGTGTTTTTCTAGGGGAATTGGATTGAACGTAGGACTCTTGAATTTAACTCGCAAATTTTACCCAGCCTTGTCTCACTGTCATCTCTATTAATAATATCTCCTAGTATCGATTGAAGAAATGGATGTAAGTTCGAAGCGAAGTTTTAATTTTTGCCGCTTTGAAGTTGTCATTTAAAATCAATATTATTATTTTTTCAGTTCTAATATTTAACTTCACTAATATTTCATATTTATCAACATGAATTGATAAACCTTCTAAAAACCTTCTTCGGAGATCATCTAAACATACAAATTCACTTCTGGACTTTTATATATTCGGACTTATAATTCGGAGTATATATTCGGATTTATCATATTTTTTATGTAGTTTTAAAATACGCTGTTATCAAATACTTATATTATTAATCATATATTAAAAATTATTAAAAATTTTAATGCTTGTAAAAATACTTTACCTTTTTAATTTATTTTCATTACAATTGCTTGAAGGGTATGGACAGCTATTTCCAGCAGCTAAAAGCAGCTGGAAAACAGTTGCTACTCTACTATAATTGCTATAATATATTATTTTATATTATATTATGCTATAATATATTATATTATGCTATATTATGCTATAATATACTATAATAATTAATATATTATAATATATTATATTATATAATATAATATAATATTATGCTATAATATATTAATATATTAATTGCTATAATATATTCTGTATTTAGTCTTCTTCGTCTGTAAAGCTGAACGATGGTGTCAATCTGTCTAAACGAGAGAGCAGAGAAATTGCTGACGTTATTTGTAGCGATGTTGAACTGAGCACGATGAATCAACTTGAAAGTACGTTGAACCTCCCACGGGAGGCTTTGCGAGAAAACCAGAGAACTGCCTTTAATAGAGCCTCATATTCTGCCTGTGTTGAATGGAAAGGATATCTCACTGCATATCACCGAAGATTGGTAAGTTTTCAAATTTTTTGTCTGATTTAATTTGAGAAATTAATCTATTATAAATTTAAGAAATTAATTTTTTAGTTTTTCTAGTCTAATTTAATCTTTTTCTATTTTTCTAATTAAGTTTTCTAACTTAATTTTTTTCAACTTGTAAGTTGTCAGATTTTTTATGCCTACAAACACTATCACCTTCTCTAATGACCCCTATCTCGTAATTTTCACAGAAACATCCAAGTTGAAACATAAAGAGAAAACTGCAGGATTCGCCTTTTTTTACCATCTACCCCCCCCCCCCCCCCAAAAAAAAAAAATTCTGATCCTCTGCAGAGGGAAGCCGAGAACCGAGTTTTACCAAAAGAAGAAGTTTTTGATTTGTATGCGATTTATTAGTTCATGTTTCTTTTAACAAGGGCTTCTGCTTGCTTTTTTGGCTTGGTATTCTTTGTGTTTAAGGTCTTTACTAGATGAGAATTAATTGTGATTTTGCTCTCTTTAGTCAGTACTCCCCCCCCCCCCAGTCCCCCTCCTACCGTTTAGCCTTCGTGGTGTTTTCGCTATATGCACCAATGTACTATCGCAAATGATGTTGTTTTTTTTTGTAGAATATTTTTTTAAAATCCGCGGTCGGAGTGGGAGGATGTCATAAAGAAAGATTTAAGGAAAATGGGAATTTCCTGGGAGGATGTAAATAGGGAGGCTTTGAATAGATTGGGATGGAGGAGGAGCGTGCGTAACTGTGTTGGCCTCAGGCGGCTTGGTGCGGCGGTGAGTTGTTAGTAGTAGTAGTAGTAGCATTTCCAAGTCCATTCTTCTCTTCTGGAGAAGGGGAATGGGGTCTCAGCTTTGGGAAGAAACTTGAGAAGGCTCAGTCAGTGCTCCAAATCAAGGCATAAAATAGAAGATGTACTTCCCCAAAAGGGGGATTCCCACTATGTCTCCGCACTGTTGTATGGTATGAATTGGTAATATTATATGTACCTAAGGATTGCTGTAGGTGCAGTCAGTGGTTGTGGCATATATGTTTCGACTCATTTCTTTAAATTTTCGGATGTCCTAATGCCTGCGGATTTTTAGTTGCATGGCTGTAACTGAATCACTGATTTTGTTCTGCAGTTTTCGGATTCATTGAATTGATTTGGTCATTGAGATTGAAATTATCTCGCATGGAAGTTAAATCTTTGTTGTTACTATTTTCGTGATTGTATTAAATAATTGTGCACAATGTAGAACTTGTAGTCGCTCCTAAGTGGGTGAGCCGCTTCTTTTGAGTAGCCTGGAAAATAGGGGGAGAGATTTATAGGCAGTGTGTAGGTTTCTTTTTTTTGTGCGCTACTGATATAACTTTGTGGGTTTTAGGGGTAGCTGGCTTTTTTTTTACTGTTTTTTTCTCTCTTTTTTTTCTGTTGCCCATTCTGTACCAAATACGTACATACGTCTATCTGTCTTACTATCCAATAGTAAAATGGTTGTTTTTCTTACCTTGAGGTAACACAGTAGACTGAGTGACTCTGCTTGACAATACGGAGCCTGAGGTTCGATTCTTGCTGTCCGCAATATTGGACGACAGGGTTGTTACCTGTCCCTGTGACAAAGACCCTGTAATTGGGTACGTTGATGAATTTTTTTTTTACAAATTCAAACCCGGTACCCCGTCCATGTAAAGGAATAGTTTGGTTTTATTTTTGGGCTTTTGATATTTATTTGTATTCTTCCAATTGAGGGCGTATCCAGGATTCTCGCTTGGGGGTGGTTTTTTGGTTGTGTGTGTGGGGGGGGGGATGTTTTTTAAAAAAAAGTGCAAATTCAAACCTACCCTCCCCCTCCCCTGGATACGGCCTTGCTTCCAATAGCATATTTTGTTTAAATTGGTCACTTTCATGTTTCCCGTTTTCACTCATTAAAGAAACAGGGGGTTTCCTCTTTTTATTCAGTTGCTGATTTTGCTTTGTATTTGTTATTTTATTTCTGCAATGAGAGGTGTCAGGAGGAGGTGGAACTTTGCCAAGGGACTTAATCTGAGGGAATGCCCTTGCCCATGGTAAAGGTCATTCTTAGCTATTAGATATTGGAAGGTTATTTAATTTTATGTATTAAAAAAAAAAAATTGAACAAAATGAGTTTTTTTTTTAAGTAAAGAACTACATTTAATTAAAAATGAACAAAAATAGAATCAAATAATCTACCAAGCATACAACTACCACAAATCAGTATCAGAGGCAACGCTATAGCTTTGCCTATAGTAAAGGCCATACGGCTCCAATGTTTTATTATTATTTTTTTCCCAGAGGCAATTCATATAGAAGGGGTCGTCGCAGAAACTTCAAAGGGAGCTCATTCAATTGAAAATTGGTAGATCTTGCACCCTTTTTAAGGGTCAAAAGTCATTGAAAGGCAACTAACACCCCTTCCATCCCCACCATCTCCCCAAACAAACCCAAAAAACAATTTGAGATAGCCATTTTGTTCAGCGTAGTTGATTTCCAGATAGAAATTATGTTTTTGAGGAGGACACTCCCTCACAGCCCTCAGGGCTGGGGTTGTACGTTATGCCCTGGGGGCATATAAGGTTTTTATAGAAAGTTTTGTCGTAGAAACTTCAAAAAGGACTCACTCGATTGGAAATTCAAAGGGCTAGTGCCCTTTTTAATAGTCGAAAGTGATAGGAGGGCAACTAACCCCCCTCTCATGCCCACCTTTTCCCCAAACACGTCCAATCAAAATTTTGAGATAGCCCTTTTGTTCAACGTTGTTGAAAATCCAGGAAATTAGGTCTCTGAGGATAACAACCCCCCACAGTCCTTAGGGCAAGGGTTGTAAGTTTTGTCCTGGGGGCATATAAGGTTTTTATAGAAAGCGTTGTCGTAGAAACTTCAGAAATGGTTCATTCGATTGGAAATTTAAATGGCTAGTTCCCTTTTTAATAGTCGAAAGTGATTTGAAGACACCCCTTCCACGCTCACCATTTCCCCAAACACATCCAATCAAAATTTTGATATAGCTATTTTATTCAACGTAGTTGAAAGTTCCGGAAATTTTATCTTTGAGCAGGACACTCCCCCCACAGTCTTCAGGGCCTGGGTTATAAGTTATGCCCTGGGGGCATATATGGAATGCTCGCATAAACTTCAGAAAGTGCTCATTTGATTATAAATTGAAATTTCTGGCTCACTTTTTAAGTGTCAAAAAAGATTGGAGGGTAACTAGCTCCCCCCAAACTCTTTTTTTCCAGAAGCATCAGATTAAAATTTTGAGATAGCTTTTTTTTTAAAAATAGTTCAAAGATCATATTCCAGTATCGGAATATTAAAAAAAAAATCCGGTGTCGACACAACCCCCTAGGGCCCGGGGGCAGGCGTCGTAAGTTATGCCCTGGGGGCATATATGGGTCTTATGGAAAGGATGCTCCTAGGGGACCTAGCCCCCCCACGCCCTTTTTTCCTCAAACCCATCCGATAAGAGCTTTGAGATAGCCTTTTTTAAAATAGTTTAAAGACCATATAACGAAAATTCCGGGGTCGACACAGCCCCCAGGGCCCGACGGCAGGCGTTATGCTCTGGGGGAATATATGGTTTTTATTGAAGGGATGCTCGTAAAAACTTCAGAGAAGGCTCATTTGATTGGAAATTGAAAGTTCTAGTTCAGTTTTTTAGAGTCAAAAGAGATTGGAGGACAACTAGCCCCCCCCCCCCACGCCCTTTTCCCCCAAATGCATTCAATAAAATTTTCAGATAGCCATTAAGTTAAAAACTGCTCAAAAGTCAGATAACAAAAACGCAGGTGTCGTCACAACCCCCAGGGCCCGGGGCAGGCATTGTGAGTTATGCCCTGGGGCATAACTAGGGCATTATGAAGGGGAAGCTCGTATAAATTTCAAAGAGGGCTCATTTGTTTACAAATTGAAAGTTCGATTTCACGTTTTAATAGTCAAAAGAGATCCGAGGGCCACTAGTCCCCCCCCCCACGCCTTCTTCTTCCAAACCCATCTAATGACAATTTCATGTTAGTCATTTAGTTAAAAATGGAGCTAAGGATAGATAAGAAAAAATCCAGCGTCAATAAAACCCCCCAGGGGAACGCTTTCTCAGTTATGCCCTAAGGGCATGTATGGTTCTTATGAAAGGTATGCTCGTATAAAGTTCATAGAGGGCTCATTTGATTGGAAATTGAAAGTTATAGTTCACTTTTTAAGAGTCAAGAGAGTCAAAGGCTACTAGCCTCCTCCCCCCCCCCCCCCACGCCCTTTTTCCCCAAAACCATCCGCAACAAATTTTGAGATAGCCAGTTTTTTGGAAATTGTTCAAAAATTAGATAACAAAAACTCCACCCAGGGCCTGGGAGATAGGCGTTGTAAGGGTTGTCTTGGGGGCGTACAAGGTTCTTATGAAAAGGATGCTCGTATAAACTTCAGAAGGGGCTCATTTGATTGGAAATTAAAAGCTCTAGTTAAATTTTTAAGGGTCAAAAGATATCCACGGGCACCTAGCCCCCCCCCCCCCACACACGCGCACCCTTTTTTCCCCATGCCCATCCGATAAAATTTTTATAATAGCGATTTCATTAAAAATAGTTCAAAGGTCATATAAGAAAATTTCCTGTGTCGACACAATCCCCCAGGGCCCGGAGACAGGAGTTACGAGTAACGCTCTCGGGGCATATATAGTTCTTATGGAAGGGATACTCGTATAAACTTCGGAGAGGGTTCATTTGATTGGAAATTGAAAGTTCTTGTTCACTTTTCAATAGTCAAAAGAGATCGGAGGTCAACTAGCCCCTCCCCCCCCTCCACGCCCTAAATTCATCAGATAAAAATTTTGAGATATACATAAATAGTTCAAAGTTCATATAAGAAAAAACTCCGGTGTCGATACAGCCCCCCCCCCAGGTCCCGGGAGTAGGCGTTGTAAGTTATGCCCTGGGGGCATATATGGTTATTATGGAAGGGGTGCTCGTATAAACTTCATAGAGGGCTCATGTGATTGGAAATTGAAAGTTGTAATTCACTTTTTAAGACATAAAAGTGATCTGAGGGCAGCTATTCTCCCCCACCCTCCATTTTTTTCCCAGAGGCACTTCATATAGAAGGGGTCGTCGTATAAACTTCAAAGGGGGCTCATTCGATTGGAAATTGAGTGTTCTAGTGCCATTAGAGTCAAAAGTGATCGAAGGGCAACTAGCCCCCCCCCCACAAGCCCCTTTTCCCCAAATACATCTGATAAAAAATTTGAAGTAGCCATTTTGTTAGAAATAGCTCGAAGATCATATAACAAAACTCCTTGACGTATGGCCATTTTGTTAAAAATAGTTCAAAGGTCAGATCAGAAAAAACTCCTGTGTCAACACCCCCCCCCAGGGCCCGGTGCAGGCGTTGTAAGTATTGTTCTGGGGTATATATGGTTCTTATGGAAGGTATGCTCGTATAAACTTCGGAGAGGGCTCATGATTAAAAATTGAAAGTTCTAGTTCACATTTTAAGAGTCAAAAGATATCGGAGGGCAACTAGTCCCCATCTCCGCACCCTATTTTCCTCAAATCCATCCTATAAGAACTTTGAGAAAGCCGTTTTTTTTCAAAATGGTTTAAAGATCAGATAACAAAAACTCCGGTGTCGACACATCCCCCCAGGGCCCGGGGGCAGGCATTTTAAGCTATGTCATGGGGACGTATGTGGTTCTTATGAAAGGGATGCTCGTATAAACTTCAGAAAGGGTTCACTTGAATGGAAATTAAAAGTTGTAGTTCATTTTCTCATAGTAAAAAAGATCGGAGGGCAACTAGCCCATCCCGCCCTCCACGGCGTCGGGTTTATCGGATGGATAAACGCATCAGATAAAAATTTGAGGTGACCATTTTGTTAAAAATAATTTAACCATCAGATATTAAAACTCCGGGTCGACACAACCCCCCAGGGCCCAGGGACAGGCGTTGTAAGGTACACTCTTGGGATGTAAATGGTTCTTATAGAAGGGATGCTCGTATAAACTTCAGAGAGGGCTCATTTGATTGAAAATAGAAAGTTCCCGATCACTTTTAAAGATTCAAAAGAGACCGAAGGTTAATTATCCCCCCCACGCGCTTTTTCCCCAAACCCATCCGATAAAAATTTTGAGATAGCCATTTTATCAAAAATATTTCAAACATCAGGTAATAAAAACTCCGAAGTTTGACACAAACCCATTTTGTCACTTTGATATTGTTACTTTGAAACCAGTTTTGATAATTTGATGAACATTTGATTTTTTTTTAAAGTTTGATTTTGAAATAAGGAATTTTTAAAAACTTGAAAATTTTTGCAATCAAAAACGAACAAAAATTAATTAAAAAAAAAAAAATTCCGAAAAATAAGTTTTTCAAAGAAAGTAAAGGCCATTTTAAACTTAAGCTCAGCAGATACAAATACCTTTTAAAAATAAAACTCAAAACGACCAGAAATTACTATTAAAGAATAAATGAAACCCAAAACAAACAGAAATTAAATAAATAATCATAGCAAAAACATACAACAAGTAATAGTATAAATGAACAAATAGATCTTAAAGCGATTAATGCTTGGATTGAATATGAAAATCAAGGTTTGAACAAAAAAAAGTATTTTCCTATTTGGGCTTAAATGAAGCTTAAAACAAATATAAATTAAAATAACAATCAATGCAAACAGACATACAGTAGATATTAATGTAAATTAATAAATAAATCTTAAAACGAGTGAAACTTAAATTGAACATGCAAATCAAGCTTGAAACGAACAAAAATCACTACAAACAAGAGTTTGGGTATCACCTCCTTCTCTCACTGTAAAAGTCTAAGACCTACTGCGTCATTGGCGCTTTACTGAAAACTATATGCGTCTTGAACAGTCTTGGAAAGTATAAACAACATCAAATTGAATATTTGATGTATAATGATATTAATTGTTGAAAGATCTATCGTTTCAAGAATTTAGTGCACTGTAATTTTATTTTTATTTTCAATACTGTAAGAACTGGAAAAGAAAATATTTATAATATAATTCATTTTCAGTTAAGCGCCAATGACGCAGTAGGCTTTTGGTTTTTATTTACAGTATCCAAACATTTGTTTGTAGTGAAACTTTATTCGTCTTGAACAACTTTAAAAAGAGCTAATAAATTAAACTGAATATTTCATGTATAATGATATTAATTGCTGAAGGTTCATCAGTTCATAATGTTACTATAATTTTAATGTTTACTTTCAATACTAAGTACAAAAGAAAATATTTGTCATAAAATTGGTTTTCAGTAAAGCGCCAATGACGTAGTAGGTTATGCTTCAATAGGAAAATATTTTGTTTCGTTTTAAGTTTGATTTTCATATGTAATCTAAGCATTACTCACTTTAAGATCTATTTATTCATTTATTTTATTACTTGTTGTATGTATTTTGCTATGATTGTTTATTTAATTTCTGTTCGTTTTGGGTTTCATTTATTCTTTCATAGTAATTTTTGGTCGTTTTAAGTTTGAATTTTAACAGGTATTTGTGTCTGCTGAGCTTAAGTTTAAAAAGGCCTTTACTTTCTTTGAAAAACTTATTTTTCGGAAAGTTTTTTTTAATTAATCAATAAATAAATGAAACCCAAAACAAACAGAAATTAAAATAAGTCAAACTCAAAACGAGCAGAAATTAATCTGAGTAGGGTTCTAAACCCTATTTTTTCTAAAAGCCAGAATATAATTTTACTTTACTCAACGAAATTCAAATGTATTTACTGAAAAAATGTGCATTGTCAGTTTTATGCTGATATTTATTCCTTAAAATCTTAATTAATTTTTGATTTCTTAAAGTTATAAAAGTGAAAACATTTAAAAGGATTTTTTCAGTAAAGTATAAATTATATTCTGGTTTTTAGAAAGCATAGGGTTTAGAACCCTACTCAGATTAATTTCTGTACGTTTTGAGTTTGACTTATTTTAATTTCTGTTTGTTTTGGGTTTCATTGATTTATTGATTCTGATTTTGGTAGTTGTATTCTTGGTAGATTATTTGCTTCTATTTTTGTTCATTTTTGGTTTAGTGGAGTTTTTTACTTTTTTTTCAAAATCAAAATGAGCAGAAATTAACATAAGTTGGGCGCAAAACCCCTATGCCTTCCCCAGGCCAGAACAAAATTTGTACTTTACTGAAAAAATATAAATGTTTTTACTTTTATAACATTAATAAATCAAATAATATTAACATTTTGATTACTAAATATCAGTATATGTATATTAAACTGACAATGCTCATTCATTTGTACTTCTTTCAATAAAGTGCAAATTATGTTCTGGTCTTGGGAAGGCATAGGGGTTTTGAGCCCAACTCATATTAATTTCTGCTCGTTTGGAATTTGACTCGGTTATTTATTGTAATTTCTGTTCGCTTTGGGTTTCATTTATTTATCGATGCTGATTTGTGGTAGTTTCGTGTTTGAAAGATTGTTTGATTTTATATTTGCTCATTTTTTTGTTTAATGGAATTCTTTACTTTTCTTTGAAAAATATATTTTGTGGGAAAGTTTTTTTAATTAATTTCTGTTCGTTTTATATTGACATAGTCTTTTCAGGGAAAAAGGAAATAATACTTTAAATCTTTTCGTTTTTTTTAAGACTCTATAGTTTGGCCTGCTATTTATATGCTGGAGAAAATTATTCAGCAATATTTAACAACATACATACTTTTTAAAATCTGTACACAAATAGTAGTGTTTAATGTACTTTCATACCTCCTCTAGTTGACCTAAAATAGAAAACTTGATACCATTCGCAAAATTTTTTTTTTTACTTTCTTTAAAGCTTGGATAGACTTACGCTATTTTGATTTGGTTAAATGTTAAGAGCATAAGTAGCCCCGAAAGTTTGAACATAATACCCTCAGTCGTTCTTGGGATACTGCTGAAATGCCTTATTGGGAATTAGCACTAACACAGTGCTTTTTTATTTAATCTTAAGGCAACATTTTGTTTATAAAAATAAGGGACAATTGCGTGGGTCGGGGTGGGAGGGAGACTAATTTCCCGCCAATAACTTTTGACTATTTAAAAGGGCATTGGCCCTTTTTATCTTGAATCAAAGGAACCATTTTAAAAATTCCTAAGACAACTCCTTCGGAACGAAGTGTCTTGGTCTAAACAAAGAAAAAAATAATAATACATTGTGCCCACATCGATCTTTACTATAAAAATGTCAAGACTTCCAATCACTTTCGACTATTAAAAAGGGCACTAGCCCTTTCAATTTCCAATCGAATGAGCCCTTTTCTTTCTGTAACCACCTTCAATGCCCCCAGGGCATAAATTATAACCCTTGCTCTGAGTGCTGTGAGGGGCTTTTCATCCTCAAAGACCTAATTTCCAGAACTTTGAACTACGTTAAACAAGGGCTATCTCAAAATTTTGGTTGGATGAGTTTAAGGAAATGGTGGTTGTGAGAGGGGTGTTAGTTGCTCGCTAATCACTTTCAACTATTAAAAAAGGCACTAGCCTTTTCAATTTCCAATCGAATGAGCCCTTTTGAAGTTTCTACGACAGCGCTTTCAATAAAAACCTTATATGCCCCCTGGGCATAACTTACAACCCTTGCCCTGAGGGCTAGGGGTGTCATATTCAAAGACCTAATTTCCAGAACTTTGAACTACGTTAAACAAAAGGTCTATCTCAAAATTTTGATTGGATGTGTTTAGGGAAATGGTGGTTGTGAGAGGGGTGTTAGTTGCTCTCCAATCACTTCCAACTATAAAAAAAGGCACTAGCCTTTTCAATTTCCAATCGAATGAGCCCTTTTGAAGTTTCTACGACAGCGCTTTCAATAAAAACCTTATACGCCCCCAGGGCATAACTTACAACCCTTGCCCTGAGGGCTAGGGGTGTCATATTCAAAGACCAAATTTCCAGAACTTTCAACTACATTGAAGAAAATTGCTATCTCAAAATTGTGATTGGATGTGTTCGGGGAAATGGTGGGCGTGAGAGGGGGGACAGTTGCCCTCCAATCACTTCCGACTATTAAAAAGGCCACTGGCCCTTTCAATTTCCAATCGAATGAACCCTTTTTGAAGTTTCTACGACAACGCTTTCTATAAAAAAAACCTTTTATGCCCCTGGGCATAACTTACAACCCTTGCCCTGAGGGCTGTGAGGGGGTTGTCAACCATAAATACTTAATTTCCGGACCTTTCAACAACGTTGAACAAAATGGTTGTCTCAAAATTTTGATTGCATGTGTTTGGGGAAATGGTGGACGTTAGAGGGGGGTTACTTGCCCTCAAATCACTTACGAATATTAAAAAGTGAACTAGCCGTTTCTTTCTCCAAGCGAATGATTAATTTTTGAAGTTTCTACGACAACGCTTTCTATACAAAAAACCTTATATGCCCCCAGGGCATAACTTACAACCTTTGCCCCGAGGGCTGTGGGGGGAGTGTAATCCTCAAAAACATAATTTCCCTACTTTTTAACTACGTCGAACAAAATGGCTATCACAAAATTTTGATTGGGCGTGTTTGGGGAAATGGTGGGTGTGGAAGGGGTGTTAGTTGCCTTCCAATCACTTTCGACTATTAAAAAGTGCACAAGCCACTCCAATTACCAAACAAATGAGCCCTTTTTGAAGTTTCTACGACAACTTCTTCGATGCGAAGTGCCCTGGTCTAAAGAAAGAAATAAATAATACATTGTGCAAACATCGTTCTTTACTTAGGCAGCGCGATTGCGCTGCCTATAATAAGGGCACTAGCCCTCTCAATTCCCAATTAAATGAGTCCTTTTTGAAGTTTCTACGACAACGGTGGCAAAGACCTAATTTCCAGAACTTTCACCTACGTTGAACAAAATGTCTATCTCAAAATATTGATCGGATATGTTTGGGGAAATGTTGGGCGTCAGAGGGGCGTTAGTTGCCCCCCAATCACTTTCGACTATTAAGTAGGGCACTAACGTTTTCAATTTCTAGTCGAATGAGTCCTTTTTGAAGTTTCTACGACAACGCTTTCTATAAAACCTGGTATGCCCCCAGGGCATAACTTACAGCCCTTGGGCTGATTGCTGTGGGGGGAGTGTCATCCTCAAAGGCATAATTTCCGGACTTTTCTACTACGTTGAACAAAATGGCTATCGTAATATTTTTATTGGATGTTTTTGGGGAAATGGTGGGCTCGGGAGGGGTGTTAGTTTTCCTCCAATGACTTTTGACTATTAAAAAGGGCAATAGCTCTTCGAAGTTTTCGAAGTTTCTAAGACAGTGCTCTCTATAAAAACCTTATATACCCCCAGGGCATAACTTACAACCCTTGTCCAGAGGGGGTGGGGGGTTATCATCCTCAAAGACATAATATCCAGAACTTTCAACTACATTGAAAAAATGGCTATCTCAAAATTTTGATGGGATGTGTTTGGGGAAATGGTGGGCATGAGAGGAGGGGCTAGTTGCCCTCCAATCAGTTTTGACCAGCCTATTAAAAAGGGCACAAGCCTTTTTAATTTCCAATTGAATGAGCCTTTTTTGAAGTTTCTACGACAACATTTTCTATAAAAAAAAACCTTATATGCCCCCAGGGCATACCACTAGCCCTTTGAATTTTCAATCGAATGAGCCATATTTCAAGTTTCTACGACAAAACTTTTAATAAAAACCTTATATGCCCCGAGGGCATAACCTATAACCCTTACCCTGAAGACTGTGGGGGAAGCCTCCTGCTCAAAGATATAATTTCCAGAACTTTTAACTGTGTTGAACAAAATCGATATCTCAAAATTTTAATTGGGTGGTTTTGGGGAAATGGTGGGCGTGGGAGGGGTGTTAGTTGCCTTCCAATCACTTTCGACTATTATAAAGGGCACTAGCCCTTTGAATTTCCAATCATATGAGCCCTTTTTGAAGTTTCTACGACAGCTTGCTATAAAAACCTTATATGCCCCCAGGGCAACGCTTTCTATAAAAACCTTATATGCCCCCAGGGCATAACTTAAAACTCTTGCCCTGGTGGCTGGGGGGGGGGGTTGGAATCCTCAAAGACCCTCGATGTGTTTGGGTAAAAGGTGGGCGTAAGAGGGGGTTAGTTGCCCTCCAATCGCTGTCGACTATTAAAAAGGGCACTAGCCCTTTGGATTTCCAATCATATGAGCCCTTTTTGAAGTTTCTACGACAACGCTTTTTATAAAAATCGTATATGCCCCCAGGGGATAACTAACAACCCTAGTCCTGAGGGCTTTGGGGGGAGTATCCTCCTAAAAAACATAATTTCTATCTGGAAATCAACGACGGTGAACAAAACGGCTATCTCAAAATTTTGATTGGACGTGTTTGGGGAAATGGCGGGCGTGGAAGGGGTGTTAGTTGCCTTCCAGTCACTGTCGACTATTAAAAAGGGCACTAGCCGTTCTAATTTCCTCGAATGAGCCCTTTTCGAAGTTTCTACGACAACTCTTTCGATACGAAGTGCCCTGGTCAAGGAAAAAAAATAATAGATTGTGCCAACATTTTTCTTTACTTAATCTGCACTGCTTTGTCTGTAGTTGTTGTACTGTTAAAATATTAAGCTCTGTAATTGTCCAGCTTAGGCAAAGTTAAGAAAAATCTATCATTATTTTTTATTTTTTTTAGATTCGGCAAGACGTCTATTTTGTTTCACCTAACAATATAAACCCAAGTCTGTTTGGACTGCCTCTTCTTGTTCCGTTTTACCCTGGCAGATCTTCGGGACAGGACCTGTTTAAAGCTGTCTGGACCCTTGTCTCCCGCCATGTTTCCCCCTTGCCTACCACCGATGGATCAGCCACTGCAAATCATGCATTAGATTGGTAAAGCTTCTTATAATTACTAGTGTTTGTTTTTTGTCATTAATTGCTCTTTAAAATGATTATTTTAAAATGTTTAAAGTGATTAAAATGTTTAGCACGATTCAAAGGCCCCTTATTCAACATATCAGTTATTGTAGTTCATGCTCCAACCAGAGACGCACCGGAGAGCGAAGCTGATCTTTTTTACCGACTTCTAACTTTTACACTTAAGAAAGTCACAAAACTAGACCTCATCTTTTTGGAGGCAACTTTAACGACAGAATTTGGGGAAAAGCATCGAATGCTGAGTCTGTCATTTGCCATTCCTGCCTTGGAGCTAGATGTAGCAGAGGAACAAGACTTCTTTATTTTCCCATGACGAATGATTTGGTCAATGCTAATGCCTTATTCAAACACAAGCCCAGCCACAGAGCCACGTGGCATTCAAGAGATGGTAGAGCAAAAAGCCAGATTGATTACATCCTCATGTCCAGCCGTTGGAAATCAATGGCAACGAATAGTAGATCGTACATTGGAGCAGATACTGGCTCGAAACATGGATCTGATCATCTTCTAGTCAAGTAAGATCTAAAGTTACGACTTGCAGCACGCCCAAGAGGAAACCTCTACGAAGATTTTATACCAATCGCTTCGATGATCATAATATACGACAGGCATTCTGCTTTGAGTTGTCTAGCCGCTTTGAAGCTCTCCAAGTGCAAGCGAACGACGAGCAAACTCAAAGTTTGGATGAAGAGTGGTTGACCATACGTAATACAATCCACGAGGCTGCGGAAGCGATATTAGGATACCGCAAAAGACTATCCAAAAAATGGATGTCAACACGCACAATTCAGTTGGCTGAGCAAAAGCAACAGATATCGGACAGAAAATTGGAGTTGTTCAAACGCTTGAGAAGAGAATGCCACCAGTCGGCTAAGAATGATAAGAACCAGTACTGGGAGAAAATCGCTGAGGACATGGAAGTCGCTGCCTCTAGATCTGACACCAGAAAGATGTATCAGCTCCTAAAATCAATCTGGAGTAAATCACATAAGCCTACAGGATTGGGGAGATTCTATCATCCTTCCAGTCTTCAAAAAAGGGCTAAAGACAAAATGCAGCAATTATTGCTGTGTTTGTCTCATATGCATTACTGCAAAAATGTTTGCCATAGTGCTACATAATCG
The DNA here is from genome assembly GCF_049724085.1 of Artemia sp. Qi Xiang Cuo. Classification (NCBI taxonomy): domain Eukaryota; kingdom Metazoa; phylum Arthropoda; class Branchiopoda; order Anostraca; family Artemiidae; genus Artemia; species Artemia sp. Qi Xiang Cuo. Next base: position 54,690,514 of record NC_142803.1, read on the forward strand.
TTTTAGCATCTAGCCCAATGCAGAGACAAGGCCCAATCAAGCAGCACTCCACCCTAGCGTGAGAACAATTGACCAACTATTCTTTTTAAGACAACCCTTGAATACAGGGCAAAACACCAGAAACCAACAGTGTATCTATTCATAGATTTTATTACAGCTTTTGATTCGGTTCTAAGGGATGGAATCTGGAAGGCCATGATAGAGGATGGAGTACCAGGCAAGATAGTCAGAATTATCCAAGCATACTACCAGCATACGCGAGCCCAAATTCAGATCGGTAGAGAACTCTCCTCGATGTTCCAAATTGATTTTGCTGTCCGACAGGGGTGTATATTGTCTCCCGTCTTGTTTAATTTCGTGATCGACTGGATTATGACCAGAGTAATGACGACTTTTTCAGGCGTTGAAGTAGGTCCCAAGTTTGTGATCACCGATCTGGACTACGTCGACGATATTTGCTTGTTACCTGAATCTCGTCCAGAAGCCTAATCTATGCTATCGAAGGCGGCTGAAGAATCCTCTATGGTCGGTCTGAAAATAAGCTTCCTGAAGACAAAAGTCATGGCGTCCGGTATATCATCTCAAGACCCCCCAATTTTACTAGAACAGTCGCCCATAGACGAAATACATGAATTGAAGTACCTAGGCTCTCTGGTAGACCCAATAGGAGGATGCACATCAGAAATACAGTCAAGAATTGCTTCAGCAACTGGAATCTTCACCCAGCTAAATCACTCTCTATGGAACAAAAAAAAGGGTCGTCTGAAGACAAGAATAAGGATTTACCAGGCCCTTGTTCAGTCTGTCTTACTGTACGGCAGTGAGACATGGACTATAAAAGCAACCGACATTCAAGCCCTCAACGTATTTGACCATTCATGTTTAAGGAGAATCATTGGCACTAAACTCCGTGATCGTTTCAGCAATGTCGAACTCCGCAAAATCTGCTATCAGCGTTCTGATTTTGGCCACCATAATTAAACAAAGAAGACTCCGATGGTTTGGCCATACACTTCGCCGGCCGCACCACACCTTTGTCAATAAAGTCCTCAGATGTACACCTCTTTCGGGATGGAAAAAGTGACAAGGGAGTCAAAAGAAAACGTGGCTTGCTTGCATCAAGGCTGACTTAGATCCAATTGATGGCTTCAAAAATCTTGGGCGAACATGAAAAAATTACGGGCTCAACCTGATTGAGCTACTCGCAAACGACCAAGACTCTTGGCTTACTACAATAACGAAGCTACTGGACGCCAGGGAGAGCGGAGGTGCTTGAGTCCTGCTACAATTACAAGTAAGATAGACTATTAGTTCAGTGAAATATTCTATACTTTTGGAAACGTTGCTCAAAGTGGAAAAAAAGTTTTGGGAATATTTTAATGCTGCCTTAGTTCTAATTAAATATTGGTTTTCTAATTATTAAAATAACTAAGATTATATATAAATTTTCACTATTACAAGCAAATTTTGGCTTTTGGTAATTAATCGATCAATATAACTAAAGTAGGATTAAAATATCCTCAAAGATTTATTTTTTATTTTAGCCAATTTTTTCTCCAAACTTCCATCAACGATTTTTTTGCATCAGTTTAAACGTCAAGAAGTATTTGGTTATCCTAGATTACTATTCTCGTTAGTGATTAGACTGTTTTTACGAAGTATTAAATTTTAATTTAATTTCTTTAAAGTATTAAATTTTAATTTGAGAATTAAATTTTAATTTGTGTATTAAATTTTAATCGAATGTCTCTACAAATTCTGTTCCCTAGTTGGGCTCATCAGCACACCACTGTTTTCAAAGGAAAATAAAATCTTTTAAAATACGAATCAAGAAAGCTTTTTAACTATTCATCTTCTATGTTTATATGCAGTCACATGGGATAGGCTAGTAGTGGCGTTAATTGGGAGAGGGAGAAATGAGTCAAATTTTGAAAATATGAAATATTTTCAAAAGAAAACATTTAAAAATTAAGAAAAAAATATAAAATTGAAATATTTTAACCAGCCAGCGGATCAATATTTTTCATCAATATTTTTAATTTGTTGAAAATTAAAAAAGAATTTGTTTGAAATATTTTGATTTTATGTTGAAAATGGAGTTAGTACTTACTCAATTTTACTCATGGAATTTATACTCCCAGTTGAATTTAACGAGATATATATTTATATACTTAGATTTTTTTTTCTTTTTTTTTTTTTTTTGCCTGCATCTGCTAACAATAAGCTTACTCTTTTTTTTAGGCTATTCTTTTTGCTTTGAGGTAAAAAAACGATAAAAATAATTTTTATAAGTAGATCCTTATATATTTCATAAATGAAGTATTATAAATATGATAAGAAATAATGTGCTTTTATATTTTTTTTATTAATTAGTTAACTAGATATATTAATATCTATGTTAGTCAATGAGTTTTATATAATTCTGGACTTCATAGAAAGTGTGCCTTCAGTTATATTGCTCCTTTTTTTGCTCCCTGTTTATAAATAATTTTATTTTTAGTGATGATAGCCTTGGCTATGAATATCCATTTGTGTTAAAAGCGGTGGCTGAGGATGGTGTCTCCTGTGCCTGGTGTCCGTGGTGGAAGTACTGCCGGGGGTGTGGTATCCTTTGCCATGATCAGCCATTGTTTTGTCATAAATTAGAAGAAGAGAATGTTGTCGTGTTTGATTCTGTAAAGCTAAATGGTCTTTATATAGCCGTGGAATGGGATCCTACAGCGTTGCATCTGCGATATCAACCATCTTTAGAAAAGGTTTTTCTTTCATTTAATTAAACAATTTTAATTGGTGAAGACTTGGTGAAGACCAAGTCTTCACAGATCAAATGTTGAATCAAATACCTCTTTGTAGGTACTGCTTAGGTATTTTTCATACACATAAACATTTTTTGTGTGAAGGAGGGGTGGACGTGGTCTCGGTGTATAGCATTAAGATTAATTTGTATAACGTGTCTATCATTAGAATGAAGTTTGAAACGATTTATTTTTCTGTATAAAAGGATTTGCCATAGACTGTAAAAGTTAATTAAAAATATTATATTTTATTATATTTTAAAGAATAATTTAAATATTATTCTTTAAAAATCCCTTATGTCTAAGTGACGAAATTTCAAAATTTATGGCTTTTTTATCCTTAGTGATAACCATTCGTTGTTTTTTCGTAAACTGAAAGAAGAGAATGTTCTCGTTGCATCTACGATACCATCCATCTTTAGAAAGGTTTTTCTTTCCTTTTATTGAACGCTTTTATTTGACTTCTTTGTTTTGAAAACCAAATATTCACAGATCAATTCTTGAAAATTAGTCAAATATTCTATGGTTAGTAATGCTTCGGCATTCATCATATACATATGCATTGGTTGTTTAAAAGGAGAAGTAGACGTGGTCTTGGCATAAAATTTTTAGGAAGTTTAAGAATTAGATTGCTTTGTATAAAGTGTGTATCAATAGAATGAAGTTTGAAATGAACTGCTTTTCTGTAAAAAAGGATTTGCCGTATATTATAAAGAGAGAATAAAAATATATAATTTTGAGACCACACTGGCTAATCACGACAAAACAAAAAAATCGCGAAGAAGAGAGAAAACGAGGACAATAAAAGCCAGTGAAAAACAGAAGAAAAAATTATGTAAATATTTTGGTTGAGACCTCCGCCCAACCGTCCTCAGTGCACAATAAATAAAAACTGCAGATAAAAAAAAACGAACCTCAAAATATACACTGAGAATAAAATAAGGACCATTTCCAAGTAACGATGAAAGGGTAACTGAATAAAAAATACAACACTGAATGGCATTTCACAATCTCATTTTATGTAAAGCATTCTTAAAGGCTAGTCGCTTGCCAGGTATAGTATTATCAAAGACTCCATTTGATGGCGAAATATAATTTTATGGACCTATATAAAAACGATCGGAATTAATAAATTCACCATAAATGGGACTTAGAAAAGTGCCTCCCTGAAAACTTGCATGAAACCTTTAACAGGGGCAATAATGGAGGTATTATCAAACAAAATGAAATGATGTGGGTTGTCCTAGACATGTTGAGCCAAGGCCGAATCAAAAGTCTCAGGCCTTCGGCGTAGCCCCATGGCTTTGTCGATTGAGGACCTGTGTTTCGATAACCTCTCCCCTATTTTCTGTTGGGTTCTTCTAACATAAAAACAGCCATAAGAATAGGGAATTCTATAAGCGCCACTACCCACAATGGGGCTGGTTTTATCTTTGTCGCTGTTGAAAAGGCTCTATTGTATTTACATTTTTAAAGGTGACATTAAGTTTATGTTTCTTAAGGATTTTTTTCAGTTTGTCACTCAATTTCGGAAAATAGGGTAGAACAGTTAAAAGTTTCTTATCACTCACTAAGGGGATGACATTTGTTGGGTTTTGTTGAGTTGATAAATTCTTTTCTGCCTTGTTTTGTATTTTTTCTGTGATGGATTCAAGTGATTTTATGACATACCCATTGCAAAATAAAATGTCCTTGAGATAGTTCAATTCTGGGACTATGTGAGCTTCTGAGCAAGTTCTTATTGCACGATCAACCAAAGAAATAACTACTCTTCTTTTTATCCACGGAGAGTGTAGGCTTTCTATAAAGCCTACACTCGTTATGTGTGGGCTTTCTATAAATAGAAAATTCAAGGCTAAGAGACTTATTGAAAATTAAGACATCTAGAAATGGCAGTTTGTGGTTATCTTCTAGATCTAAGGTGAACTGGCGGTTAGAATCCAGAGCGTTAAGATGAGTCAAGAAGGAGTTAAGTGACTCTTCTCCAGGCTTCCACGCAGAAATAACATCATCCATAAACCGACCTCAGAACTGGTGCTTCAGAGGAAAAGTTTTCAAAGCAGAGATTTCAATAAATTTCATATAAAAAGTGACCAAAAACGGTGAAAGGCTCGTACCCATTGGTAGACCCATAATTTGAGGAAGAACTGGATATTGTATCGGAAATATAAGGAAGAACTATTGTAAAGACGGACGAGACGCATAATAGTTTCGATATCTGGTGTTTTGCATTCCATTTGGTCAATATTATCTTCTAGTTTCCTTTGAAGAGCAAGTTCATATTTTTTAATATCACAAGATGTATACATAGAAATACACGGGAACTTACCAAGATCGTATCTTTTTTTATATCAATGTCTTTTTCAACATGGTGAACTGAATTTACAATGTATGAAGTTTGCGTTGGCATAAGGGGGCGAAAAATTGTGGACAGCCATTTTCCCAATCTGGCTGTCCGACAGCTATAAGAAGCCACAATTAGGGCGAAACGGAACTCTATCTTCGTTTATTTTTGGGAGATCGTAAAATTTAGGAGCGGAGCAACCTTTAGGATAAAATAATATATACATTTGTGGAGTAATAAGTCTTTCAGTTTGTAAAATTCCTAGCTCCTTTCGTACTTCACGGGTGAACTTGTCGGTGGGGTCTGAATCTATAGGCTTATAAGTGTGAGTGTCGGATTGAATATCCGTAAATTTTTATTATATGAAGTTTTATCAGTGATAATAATTTTATTCCCTATTTCAGCCCTGGTGATAATGATGTCTGGGTCTTTTGTTAAATTTTTGAGAATTTTTTTTTTCTGTTTTTTTTTTTTGTTTTTTTTTTTTTTTAGCTTGAATAATACATATTAAAATAGAGGATATTATTAACAACCCCACCTCGAAGTAAATCTGAATTTTCCCCAATACCTCGTTAACCGAATACCCGCTTCCACACTGGAGACTATCTCTGAGGAATTTACTCGTGTTTAAGGGAAGCAAAATTTAGGTCCCTTAGACAAGACATGGGTTTATTCTTATGTAAGAACTTTAGAACATAGGTTCTCATTGGCCCAACCAGAACAGAATCTAGGAAGAAAACATTTGGAATTTTTAAATTTTTTGTATTCTAGTTTTACAAATTTTTTGGATAAGCGAGCCTTAGCCATAAAAAAGAATTTTGAGCTATTTTAGAAATCTGCCAAAAATCTGCCAGTGAAAGGTTTTGCTGTAAAAAATGGAGTTTATGAAATTGTATTACGAAGGCAAAAACGTCGTTTTTTGGTCTTCTTAAATGTGGATTAATGATTGAAAGCCAACCCTATCACAAAACTGCCTTTCCGACGCCATTCAGTGTTTATTTTTGATTCAGTTACCCTTTCATCATTACTTGGAAAGGGTCCTTACTTTAGATTCATTTTGTATTTTGAGGTTTTTTTTAACTGCATTTTTTATTATTCTGCACTGACGGTTGAGCTGAGGTCTCAGCTGAGATGTTTGCATAATTTTTTCTTCTGTTTTTCACTGGCTGCTATTGTCCTCGTTTTCTCTCTTCTTCGCGATTTTGTTGTTTGTGATAAAAATATTATAGATATTCTTATTAAGGATATCTTATTAAGGATATTCTTAAAATCCTTTATGTCTAAATGTACGAAAATGATAAAATTTAAACTTTTGTGACATTTGGTATCCTTTCTGATGACCAGCCGTTGTTTTGTCGTAAATTAGAATAAGAGAGTGTTGTCGTGTTTGATTCTGTTGTCGTGTTTGTTGTCGTATTTGAATATCCATTTGTGTTAAAAGGGGTCGCTGAGGATGGTGTCTCCTGTGCCTGGTGTCCATGGTGGAAGTAATGCCGGGGGTGTGGTATCCTTTGCCATGATCAGCCATTGTTTTGTCATAAATTAGAAGAAGAGAATTTTGTCGTGTTTGATTCTGTAAAGCTAAATGGTCTTCGTATGGCCGTGGAATGGGACTCCATAGCGGTGCATATGCGATATCAGCCACCTTCTCTGTATTGAAGACCAAATTTTCTCAGATCAAATATTGAAAATGAATCAAATACGCGTTTGTAGGTGATGCGTTGGTATTCATCATTCACTAATAATAATTCATATAATTATTCTTAATTAGGTGTTTAATAGTGATCACATTTATTGTTATCTTTGTCATCTTGAAACTTCTTTTATTCTCTCCATAAGTTCAGATTTCAATACTGTAACGGTTAGTCTTATTGTTCTGAAAAAGATGCCCTACTCAGCTCGAAGTTGGCACTCGTGTAGTTCATTCTATAAGTTATGTTCATTCTATATGAACATGTTCGTTTAGTTCATTCTATAAGTTATACCTCCCCCACGGACAAGCTTTGCTTTTTAGGGGAGGCAGTAATAATTTTTTGTTGCTATGTTTTTTTTTCCAATAAATCGTTCTTCTTCTTCTTATGAAAATAAATTTGCTTCTTTGAATTGTTTTTTCGTCTTTTTTTTTATTTTTTATTTTCTTTTTTTGTGCAGGATTGATTACTATTACTACTAATTACAACTCACAGCAGCACTAAGCCGCCTATGGCCAATATGGCTGTGCACGCTCCTCCTTAATCCCAATCATATCAAAGCTTCCTTCTTTGTACAGTCCCAAGAAGTTCTTATTTCTTATGTCCTCCTTTGACCTCCTATGACCCCCTATGAGTCCTTTCTTATAACCTCTTCCTACTCCATTCAGGGATGAAGTTGGACCTTTTCGTTTGGCCCTAGATGATTGATCGAAAAGAATGATCTTTAACAGTCTGTCATCCTTCATCCGCAAAATGTGGCCTAGCCATCTGAATCCTTCTCTCATTATAGCCCTAGAAAGCAGAATAGTACCTCAGTTTTCGTACAACTTACTGTTTTAAGTACGGTCGGCCAAACGGGTACGAAACCAGCTACTAACCTCATTTCCTACCACAACCGCATTAATGTTATTTCGTATGTAGCACTAATCACTTTAATTTCTTTATCTGTATATATCATACAAGGGTAGAACCTTCATTCAAGCTGGGTTGAATCAAATGCTTCTCCATAACATATAAGACTGAGGACTAAATGAGGTTTGATGATTCAGACACTTCTCAATTTTTGATCTAAGGGTAAAAATTTTGTGTATGTAATCTATATCTATCCTAAAACCACACTATTCTTTTCAAAAAACTTTATCTACGGCAGCTTTACGTCTAAAAAGTATTATCATTCTAAGTAATTGGCTTCCTGCAGAAACCAAGCTAATGCCTCCATAATTACCCTACTGACTTTTATCATTCTGTTTATAAAGGGTTTCAATAAAAGTTTTCCTAAAATCGCTAGGTTCTTCCTCTTTTTGAAAAATCATATTCATAATACTCAGTAATTCAGCTCTAACATCCTGACCAACATATTCCAAAAAATCATTTATCAGGCTTATGGGTATCTTATTCTTTAATCCTTTTAGTTCTGTCTCTAATAGTGTATTTAATCTGTACTGTCTTTGTCTGTAATCTGTACTGTCTTTAATTCTTCTAGTACTGTGTCCTCGCAAAACAGATCTTCCTTCACTTCCAAATTGTGACAAACTTTCTACTTCTTTCCTATATCATAATCTGTACCAATTTTACGGTTTAGCACTTTTATCCTTGTCTATTATCTATTAGTAATATTATCCTTACTCTTTCCTTATCACTCATTGTGGCCCCATTACTATCTTTAACTGAAAAAGTTCACATTGACTGTTCCCTCTCAATTGTTTTACATCCAAATACAATATTTGTACTATTATGCCGTCTGGTCGTATCCTCCAGACCATCGGCAAATGTATCCTTGGCCTCCACTCCAGTTCAAATTTTAATGCTTTCTCTACTTTCCTTAAATTTCTGTTATTCTCAGATGATGTATCACTCTAATACTTCTTGTGCCAACCCCTCTGCTTTTGTTTCATTCGTGGAATGTTCTCACTAAAATTTCTAACCTTGTTTTTGTATTTCCTCCCAAGACACTCTCTGCTACTTCACAAAGTATTTTCCTTAAATTATTCCATCCATCTTCTAGATTATCACATTTTAGACTTCCCAATTCATATCCAACTGTTTCTGGAAAGCTTCTCTTCAACTCTTATCTTGGATTCTATCAACGTCATAACTTCCTTGAAGGTAGTCACCCTTCCTATATTTCAGCTTTAGATAAACTTTAAGAGACACTACTACATTGAGATCTTTACTTTTAGCATCAATAAGAGTACTCCTATGTGCCCTAGTATCTTGTATCCATCTTATTTACCAATCCCATGCTGTTCCTATTTTCCTTTCCTACGCCAAGTTTACCTAAGCTAGGATGCCATCTATCAATGTTTCTATATGGGATCCTGTCTATTTGTACGTGTAACTGTAAGTAACATTCCTCTGAGTCACTACTATCTGCGTCAGTTGGTTCTACAGGGTATATACTACTATGACTCATATCCTGCATTTTCTAGTCCGACTTTAGTAAAAAAGAAAATTCCTAATAAGTATAGTTCAAAACATATAAATTCGTCAGTTAAAATGTTAATACGAAAGTTTTTAATGTTGTAACGTTTCAAGTTGCTATTTTCACATTACGTTAAATCATTGAAATTGTTATAGCCTCAGGAAAAGTAATAGGTACCACTAGTTCCTTTTTGGTTTTGTCTTTGTGAGTCCTGGTTGAATCTTTTATAATCCTTTTTTCTTTTGATTTAGTGGCTAATTGAAACGTCTGCCCCCTCCTCCTTCGACAGGTTTTTTGGGAGTCTTTGGGAACCTAATTCCATCTACCTTCCAAAAATTCTGAATTTTTGAATCATCTCTGTTTGAATAGAAACAAAAATTAATGGATAAAAAAATGAACAAAAACGGAAGAAAATATAGAAAAATAAAAAAAAAGTTATTATTAAAACTAAAAAAAATCGAATTAACTTTAGTAAGTGAGTGGCAAAGTGAAATAAATGGAAGAAAATAAAGTGAGTAAAAAAAAATCGAGCTGAATTTGAGGTTGGGCAACTGAGCACTAGGGAACTAAAACTATAGAATTTAAGGCCAATTGGACGCTTCCTCTTTTGAATTTCTGCTACAAAAGTCATCATTTCCCACCTTTTTCAGTTTTGGAGACATATTTTGTTAGAATTCTAGTATTTAGGTTATTTTTTTCTCTCTCTTTCCAATCACATGCGCAAAGATTAACAAAAAAAGACTATAATTGCCTCTCTTATGAGGTACAAGTGCAAGTGTGAATGAGGTGTAAGTGCAAGTGTGTTTGAGGTGTAAGTGCAAGTGTGTATAAGGAGCAAGTGTGTCTCCTACATGCTTTATATGGTGGCTAAATGACAAAATTATTTATATTCTTAGGATTTTATTGAGTATTTCAGTGTTTAACGCATCATTTCTCTTCCCTTTTTTACCTGAAGCCAAAGGTCTCCAAAAAATTGCTGCTGCTGCCTCTTAAGAGGCCTAAATACGCCTCCTTGATATTTACATGCTTATTAAATGTCAAAACTATCTATATTCTTTGAATTTTATTAAGTATTTCAGTGAATAATGCATCCTTTCCCTTTCCTTTTTTTTATCCCTGGAGCAAAACATCTGCAAAAAATGACTGCTGCTGCCTCTCTCAAGAGGCGCATTTCTGCCTCCTTGATTACCTAACATGCGTGCCAAACTACAAAACTGCTTGTATTCTTAGGGTTTTGTTGAGTATATCAGTGCTTGAGACATCATTTCTTATGTCTTTCTATTCCCTGGAGCTAAACATCTACGAAAAAATAAGTGCTGCTCCCTCGCTTAAGAGGTGCAAGTGTGCCTCCTTAATACTTGACATGCTGGCAAAACCGCTAAACTGTTTATGTTCTTTGGAATCTGTTGAGCATTTCAGTGTTTGAGGCATCATTTCTCATGTCTTTTTATTCCCTGGAGCTAAACATCTACGAAAAAATAAGTGCTGCTCCCTCGCTTAAGAGGTGCAAGTGTGCCTCCTTAATACTTGACATGCTGGCAAAACCACAAAACTATTTATGTTCTTCGGAATCTATTGAGCATTTCAGTGTTTAAGGCATCATTTCTTGTTGCTTTATATTCCCTGAAGCCAAACATTTATGAAAAAATGAGTGCTGCTGCCTCTCTTAAGAGGAGCAATTCTGCCTCCTTGATTGCCTAACATGCCGGCCAAACTACAAAACTACTTATATTCTTAGGATTTTGTTGAGTATATCAGTGTTTGAGACATCATTTATCGTGTCTTTCTATTCCCTGGAGCTAAACATCTTTGAAAAAATAAGTGCTGCTCCCTCGCTTAAGAGGTGCAAGTTTGCCTGCTTAATACTTGACATGCTGGCAAAACCTTAAAAGTATTTATGTTCTTCGGAATCTGTTGAGCGTTTCAGTGTTTAAAGCATCATTTCTTGTTTCTTTCTATTTTCTAAAAGCAAACATGTACGAAAGGTGATTAGTACTACCTCTCTTAAGAGGCACAATTCTGCCTCTCAGTAAGAGGCGCAATTCTGCCTCTTCGATATTCACCACGCAGGCCAGATAGCCTTGATGGCTAAGTGGTTGGCGCTCTGGGTCGGGAATCCTTTGTCCGAGGGGCACGGGTTCGATTCCTGGCATGGCTGGTTATCTGGTTTAGGACGGAGGTCAGTGGCGTGACTCTGTAAGCTCAGCCAGAGTCGACCCAGCTCTAAATAGGTACCCGGAGAAATCTGGAGAAGGTGAGCTTGAAGGGTGTAAGAAAGCACAGGATGGCTGGTCCCCAACCGCCCATTGCGCTTCCTGGCTGATGGCCCACAAAACGGAGATCAGCATTGCCGGTTTTGACCTTGAGGGTCTAGTGCTGTCATACTTACGCAGGCTAGAAACAAATTTCGTCTATTTTCAGGATTTTATTGAACATTCCAGTGTAACCGAAACAAGTCGTCAGATGAATGAGCCAGTAAATTTGAAGCGTTGTTTGGAGGCTTTCACCTTGGAGGAGCGTTTGAGGGATGAGGAAAGAGTTTTTTGTCCTAATTGTCACTCTCATCAAATTTGCTGTAAAAAGCTTCAGATTTGGAGACTGCCCCCTATTTTGGTAAGGATTTTAATGTGCTACAATAGCTATTACAATTATGTTTCCAAGTTTGAAAGCAATCTTCCTTTTAATAACGTTTTAGAAATGGAAAGGGGATGGAATTGCGTAAAAATGACAAGAAAGAAATTAAAGATGTATGAATAAATTTTTAGTTTTCTCAAATTGCTGTTAAACCGCATAAGATTTGGGAGATTGCCCTCTATTTTGGTAAGTTTTGTTTTTTACTACAATTACCCTTGTAATTATTTTTCCAAATTTTCTTCCTTTTAATAACGTTTTAGAAATGAAAAGGGGATGGAATTGTGTAAAAATGACAAGAACGAAATTAAAGATGTATGAATAAATTTTTAGTTTTCTCCAATTGCTGTTAAACCGCATAAGATTTGGGAGATTGCCCTCTATTTTGGTAAGTTTTGTTTTTTACTACAATTACCCTTGTAATTATTTTTCCAAATTTTCTTCCTTTTAATAACGTTTTAGAAATGAAAAGGGGATGGAATTGCGTAAAAATGACAAGAACGAAATTAAAGATGTATGAATAAATTTTTAGTTTTCTCAAATTGCTGTTAAACCGCATAAGATTTGGGAGATTGCCCTCTATTTTGGTAAGTTTTGTTTTTTACTACAATTACCCTTGTAATTATTTTTCCAAATTTTCTTCCTTTTAATAACGTTTTAGAAATGAAAAGGGGATGGAATTGAGTAAAAATGACAAGAACGAAATTAAAGATGTATGAATAAATTTTTAGTTTTCTCAAATTGCTGTTAAACCGCATAAGATTTGGGAGATTGCCCTCTATTTTGGTAAGTTTTGTTTTTTACTACAATTAACCTTGTAATTATTTTTCCAAATTTTCTTCCTTTTAATAACGTTTTAGAAATGAAAAGGGGATGGAATTGCGTAAAAATGACAAGAACGAAATTAAAGATGTATGAATAAATTTTTAGTTTTCTCAAATTGCTGTTAAACCGCATAAGATTTGGGAGATTGCCCTCTATTTTGGTAAGTTTTGTTTTTTACTACAATTACCCTTGTAATTATTTTTCCAAATTTTCTTCCTTTTAATAACGTTTTAGAAATGAAAAGGGGATGGAATTGCGTAAAAATGACAAGAACGAAATTAAAGATGTATGAATAAATTTTTAGTTTTCTCAAATTGCTGTTAAACCGCATAAGATTTGGGAGATTGCCCTCTATTTTGGTAAGTTTTGTTTTTTACTACAATTACCCTTGTAATTATTTTTCCAAATTTTCTTCCTTTTAATAACGTTTTAGAAATGAAAAGGGGATGGAATTGCGTAAAAATGACAAGAACGAAATTAAAGATGTATGAATAAATTTTTAGTTTTCTCAAATTGCTGTTAAACCGCATAAGATTTGGGAGATTGCCCTCTTTTTTGGTAATTTTTATTTTTTGCCAGAATTTTTGCCAGAAAATTCCAGAAATTCCAGAATTTTTGTAAAAATTAAAGACAGTTTTGTTTTTAAGCCTTTTTATGGCGTTTTAAAGAGGGAAAGGGGATGGAATGTCGTAAAAATAAAGAAAAGTGAAGATATTTGCTCAGATTCTTATTATTCTCAAATTGCACTTTAAATTCATATTACTTCAGATTTAGAGATTGCAACCTATTTGGGTAAGTTTTTTTCTTTTTGTGCTAGAATGTCTTTAGCAATTATTTTTTTCAAACAATTTTCCTTTCTCTAAATTTTGAGCATTTCTCTTTTTATCCAAAGTGAAGAGCAGTTTTCTTTTCTCCGAATTTTGTGCATTTCAATCTTAATTCAAAATAAAACCATTTTCTTTTCTCTAAATTATGATCATTTTGATCTTTATCCAGAGTAAAGATCAATTTCTCTTTCACGCAATAATTCTTTTAAGTACGTTTCGGAGATGAATTAAAGGAATTGTTCAATCTCAGAATCTAAGAAAAGTCATGAAAAAAGGGATTATTGCTGATAATCTATTCTCACCAAATCGCAATTTAACATTTGAACATTGCAACTTTTTTTCCATTTTTCTAATTCCAATTGCCTGTAATTGCGAAAAATGAAGTGCTATCTTCTTTCCAAGAATTATTTTTATTCAGGATATTTACAATCTACTGTCATCTATTTTGGCAATATCTCTCTATCAGTTCTATTTCTAACAATCTTGAGAAATAAGATGATTTTTCCTGTCGATTTATCTTCCTTTTCAGAATGCTTTAGAGATGAATAGCAATTGATCAATTTCGGAAGTTTGGAAAATAAAGTAAAAATAAAACATAAATAAATAAGATAATTGCTCCAAGTTTTACTTTCATGTAATTGTACTTTGACAGCTCCATGTTTGGATACTGCGATTTTTTTTTCGTTAACTTTGCCTAGAATTGTGAAGAACCAATAGTTTTCTTCCTTTCAAGAACGATTTAGGTTTAGGATATTTCAACCTATTTCTGCAATTTTTCTAGCAGTTATTTTTCTCTACAGTCCTAGAAATAAATAAGACTATTCCTTTAAGAATAGTTTTTAGATGAAAAATGTTTTATTGTTCAAAAATTTTCTATCATCAGTGTACGGTTCTTATTTGCTTCTTATTATAATATACATTATATATGATTATATATTATTATATTATATATTACGCTTCTTATTTGGATATGGCTTACTTAAAAAAAAAATCCTCAATATTTTTCTACTGGTGAATGTTTTTTTTTTCTTTTTTTTCTTCTTTTTATGTGTATATGTGTGTGTGTGTGTGAGTGTTACAACATCTCCGAAATTAATTCCAAGATTTTCTGAGAATTTTGAATTAAGAATTCTGCGTTGCGCAGGCTCTGATCTCCTGATTCATTGCCTGTGGCTGAGAGTGCAATGCGTGGTTTGGGGCAAGTCTTCCAATGCTTCCCGTTTTTTTACCCAGATTTCTCCAGGTACCCATTTAGAGCTGGGCCGACTCTGACTGAGCTTACAGAGTCATACCATTGATCCCCGTCCCAAACCAAATAATCAGCGACACCAGGATTCGAACTCCTGTCCTCGGGATTTCAAGAGAGAATCTTGAATTACCATACAAGTAGGATCCCTTTTGGTAAAAAAAAAAAAAAAAAAAAATTCCTTATTACTTGCTTAACATTTGTCTAAAAAAAACCATCAGGGCAGCGGCGTCAATTGTGAGGGCATTAACCCCCTACCCCTATTATTTCTTTTGTCCCTCCCCACTCCACCCTGATTTTGAAAAAGACTTAACGCAAAAATTTATTATGGTCCACGATTGTCTAGCTAAAATTAATCAACCAGTTAGAATAAAGTTTACATTATTGCGAACCCCGAAGTACCAAGCCCATTAAAATAAACACTTGTTTTGCCCCCCCCCCCTATTTCCCTAAAAAAATAAACAAATTAGCCAAGGGCAGATCCAGGATTTTTTTTGGGGGGGGGGGGGTTACTAATTTTTGACTCAGTTTTCGACTAATTATACTGATTTTTACCTAGTTTTTACTAATTTTCTACTTATTTTTAACTCGGTCAAAAATTTGGGGGGCGGGGGGTCAAACCGGGTAAACCCCCCCCCCCCCTGGATGCGGCCTTGAAATCAGCTTATAATCACTAGATTATTTAAGAAAACCACTAAAATCTAGTGATTTTTTCCACCGGTGGTAACCCTGGTAAGATCTAGTAAGAATATAAGAATAATAAGAAAAACTACAAAATCAGTGTTAGCCAACGAACCCGGTAAACAAAGAAAAAATTTACTAGGCCTCAGCCTGTATTTCATCCTCCTCCCCCCCTCCCCCTCTCCCACCGCTTGATGGTCCTTATTACTGTAGTTTATTCTTTTATAAGTTAATCTTCTTTCTAAACAGTAGACAAAAAGTAAGATAAGTTTAATATATCTTTAAGCTTTTTGATAGACTTTTTTTTATGGTAATTGATATCCACTTTTTTTTTACTTAGATTGAGCTCTTTAAAGGTCTTTAAGTTTAATTTTATCTAAAATTATTGACGAAAAAACTTTCAGTGGGAGGGCGCGAAAATCATTTTTTTTTTCTTCATCGTGTTTTCAGTAAAATCCCTAGTTTTATCTAAATTCTATAAGAAGGAGGAAGTGTCAAGAGTCAATTTATTTGAGCTAAAAAAGGTCAGTCTGAACTGTTTTGAAATTAAACCATTAAACATAAGTTTTAATTCTTAACTCATTCAGGCTTTTCCAGGAAAATGTGCCGACGTACTACTACTAATGAAATTCATGGCAGCAACAATCGGTCTGAAGGCAATGTAGCTGCGCACGCTCCTCCTCCACCCCATCTATTCAAAGCTTCCCTCCATACAAGTCCCAATTTTATTCAAATACTTTCCTAGGATTTCTTCCTACCCCATTTGGGGACTGCCTAATTTTCCTTTGACCCTAGAAGGCTGGTTGAAAAGGACGATCTTCGGCAATTTTTCATCCGCAGATCTTGTCCTCAGAACTTGACCTTGCATAACTAACAACTGGTCGACCGTCGAATACGATTCTCGGAATCCAGCTTGCTCTTGTCTTTAAATCTCATACTTACCAAACCACTTACTCAGTGAGAATGCTAAGATTATTAGCCTGTAGTTCTCCGGGTCTTTTCTGTTTCCCTTCTTAAATAATGGAATTCCTGTTGTAAGGTTCCAAGACTCGGGCCATACTCCCCCGGTCCAGAATTCCATTAAATATTGCACCTACGATTGGCAAGAACAACGATATAAACTTCTTATAGAAAAGAGTCGGAATTCCATCGGGTCCTGAGGACGAGTTACCTTTCATGGACTTCTGGGCAGCTCGCACTTCTTCTCCTGTTATCTCCTCTGTCAGGGCGTAATCGTGTTCCTTCATAGGGTATTCTCCACACCCTTCTTCTTTGAGTTCGTAAGCAGTCAAAAAACCTACAAGATCTCGTGCACAGCCAGGAACTTCTGCAAGGGATTGTTCCCAAGCCTCTGAGTCTGGTTCTTGCTAATATTTGTTTGCGCTATTCGTTTCCAGAATTGTCGGAGGTTGCTCTTTTTTAAATCTTCTGATAAAATCTAGCTTGTTCTTCTCGAAACGTCCTCCTCTTAGTTTTAATTAGCATCTTCTTTCAGATGTAAAACTAGCCATTAGTGTTATATCATCTTTTCTCATTTTTGACAATTCAAGTTTTTCACTTAATCTATTTATAGCCGCTAGACATTCAGCATCGAAAAGAGACTCCTCCATTCCTCTTCCTTTTCCCTTGAGTTTCTGCAGTTTTGATGTTGTCGAATATAGTGTATATGTCAGGTCATTTACTCGTTCTCTAATCGACCTCTCGTCGCTTAATCTCTGAAAATTCAAAAGAACTTCTTCCGAGCTAAGGATCCTTTCTACTTCCTTTTCTTCACTACTACTCCATGACCCTAAACTTAAAGCAGATTTAAGCTTATGTTCCCCCTCTTTTCTACTTTTATCTATTCTCTCTTTATACTTTCCTTATAATTCCTATTTCAAGCACTACCGGTAGATGATCTGACCTTCCCCAATTTAAAACTTCTACTGAAACATTAGATCCAGCCATATTTACATCTATCAAAAAATAATCAGTTAGGCTAGGCCGTAGCCCTGAATAGCAGGTGCACTCACCTTTTTCTTTATCTTTTCTAAATCTTCCATTGCGAATTAACAATCCATTCTCTCCAGAGTAATCCAATAATCTCTTATCCCATTCATTCACCTTTCTTCCATCGCTACTGTTGCAAGCAATATTGTACGCTTCCCGGGTATTTTCATCCGTCTCATCCAACACGGTAAGAACCACTCATTGACCTTCTATAGTAACAGAAGTGTACGCATTGAAATCACCACACAAAAATAATTTATCTCCGCTAAATCTCTGTCTTATTTCTTCAGTTTCAGATCGCATAAGCTCCCATGTTCCTTCCTCCTTGTCGGAGCTATTTTGGGGAGCTATGTAGCATGTTCCAAAAACGAGGAAAACACCGTTCTGACTCTTCAGTCGCAACCAAAGAATATTTCCTGACGAACTTTTTAAGCTTTCGGCCTTCTTGAATAAACTACGCTTTTAAATAACACAAACGCCACCATAATACCGGTTGTTTTTACTAACTGATCTACTCGCTAAATCAACCCGAAATTCACTTCCAAAAAAATGAGTCTTTCGTTATTGCTCAACCAGGCTTCTTGTAGTGCTACAATATCGTAGCTATCCATGTGTTGAGTTAACTCCATAACAGACCGAGGTTTCAGTCCTTGAACATTCCAGGTAAGACACTTGATTTCTCGCGTATGGCCTTCACCTTCCTAGATTCCACTCGGGTCACCTCCCCACTGGAAGGGTTTTCTTCCTTTATCATTGTCGTACGTTAGTCTATAGTAGCTTGGGCGAGTTAGAGTGCGCTTAGGGGAAATATAGTTAAAAGACAATCGGTTACGGGCACCACCACGGTCAGGGAAGTCATGCCCGATTCCCCGTAAGCTTGAGCCCTTAACATTTCTATTTCCTGAACGTCGCAAGTCATTGGGGCTAATAATCTCACCACTCTTTCGTTTATCCGCACGTTGGGTATTAGGCTCGAATTCTGAACGGCGGGCCTGAATAACTGTCCTAGCGCTGTCGTCACTTTCATCTCCCGAGTTATCAGAAAGCTGAGTGTTCATTTCGGTATGATTATTTCCACTGTCGCCGCTCATGGGATCATCGGTGTTAGAAGCAGCTAATCCGGGGGTAGTTGGTGGTACTTGTTGCGGTCCTGATTTTGCATATGGAACTCTTCACTTGTTTGACTTTGTGGTCGAAGACGAAGAGGTGTCCGTCCACATACAGCTTATCTTCTCTTAGTCTCACATTTTTTTCTTCGTTGATGGCCTGCTTCATTTTCTGCTTTAACTGTTCACGTGCCTCTCTTTGTGCCCGGATGTAATCGGGGGCTCCGGAAACATTGAAACCCCTCAGCAGGAGATTTTTCTCAAGATAAAGTCTCTAGTTTCCTTATCGTTAAACTTTACCACAACTGGGCCTGACCGTAGCCTCTACAACTCGCGAATGTCATACCTACCTATCTGTAGAGAGGGTATCTCATGGTTTAAGAACCCCTGGATTTCATCTTTCAGAGCTTTCCGAGTTTATCGTACATGTGGTATGTCGTAAAGCACAATGTTGGTTCGCTTTAATTCAGCTTCGAAGTCATTTGCACGCATGGTAGAGATCAGAACCTGTTCTCGCAGCTCTCGTAGCTTCGAAGAAATTGCTTGGTTTGAGGCCTTATTCCCAGCGATTTCTACTTGAACATTTGTGAGCGACTGTTGTATTGCCGACACATCCGACACAATGGTCGGAATTGAATCAAGATTCGCAAACTTGAAGTAAATGTCCTTAATTACTTGCTTAAGAGTCGCCATATCCGATACATACAACTCTCCGCTTTCCACCGACTGTGACATTCTTCCACAATTTATTTTCTACTTTCCAAAATCCAAATCTCAAACCAAAATCAGTCCTTATTCAATCCGTATAATCGTTAATCGTATGCACGGTGAAATGTCTCCGGGCTCTCAGAATAGAATATACTCACTGATAGCCAAACATACTTATCCCACTTATAATTGATTCAGATAATGCACAAAGTCCTATAACCAAAAATTGTTTTTTTAACATGCAATCCTCTCGGCATACAAGAGGTGTTCACTGAATGAATGCCTAGCATGAACTGACACCACAATAAAATGAAAATTTCCAGCGAATAACAAAGAGAAAAAAACAAAGATAACAAACTAAAACAAAGAGAAAAATGACACCTTAAGAAAATAACGCCTAAATATCATCATTTACTTAGAAATATTTTAGAAGTGTTTTTGCAATAGACCTCAAACGCTTTTGATGCAATTGATCTAGATTACGTAATATACTACAATAATATATATTAATATATTATAAATAAAATATATTATAAATAATTATTATAAATAGGCTACTATAAATATATTATAAATAAAATATATTATATTAATATATATTATGTCTGAAAATATACCTTAAAAAATAGTTACGGCTTCTTTTTATAATTGTGCTCTTCTTCTTCTCTAGATAGTTCACTTGAAGAGGTTTCAGCTTATTGGAGGTCGGTGGATGAAATCTCCAAAAGCAGTGCATTTCACCCTCGATCCTTTGGATCCCAGTGAATATTTAGCTGCTGTTCCTCGCGAGGCAGCCCTCAATTGCACTGCCAGCCTTAGAAAAATAGACCATAATGACAACACTCAAACATGTCATACCGGTGAGTATTTCTTTTATTTGTGCTAGGGTTATGTTTTCTCTGTTTTTCATTTTATCTTTCTTTATTACATTTGTTGTTTTTCGCTTTTTTAGTTTTGTTCTTGTTGTGTTATTTTTAGGTTTTTTTTTAACTTTGTTTATGACATATTTTTCGATTATTTACTCTGTTTTGTTTATTGATTTGGGTTCTTCTTTAAATACAAAATTCACAATTCGCACTACGGTTTTGTACGCAACTATATTTGTATTATATATATATATATATATATATATATATATATATATATATATATATATATATATATATATATATATATGTATATATATATATACATATATGTCTAAGAATCCTTTTTCCAAATTGTATTGCAGGCGGCTTCCGGAATGTACAAGTTACAGCCTTATTGAGAGCATGTGATACTGAATGGGACTGTAGGGGATGGGGAAATAAGTGGAAACTCATCTCTTTCCTGTATGAAAAAGTATATTCTTTAAGAAAATTTCGCCTGAAAGCGGTTTTGCCGAAAATAAAAATTTTTGTCGAAATTGAGTTACCAACACTATCTTGTATAAAAAAATCTCTTTCGAATTGACATTTTGTTGTTGACAATTGTCAACAACAAGAATGATGTTTTGTTGTTGACAATTGTCAATTGACAATTGACGGAGGCTAATTGACATTGCTGTAAGAAAACTGCCTGTATTTTGCAGTTCTACTTTGCCGAATCGCATATTCTTTGAAGCGGTTTTTCCAAATCACGTAGGCCTACAGCATGGCTTTTTTGCCGAAAGTTGCTGATTTCCTGAACGAAATTTGATTTGCTAAACGCTCTAGCTATAGCTAATTCTGCGATACAAATGTAAAAATTTTCAACTAGTTTCTCTTGGGTTCTTGGAAAAACAGATTCGGCAAAACCGCTTTCAGACGACGAAAAAGTATTGTAAAAATTGTTTACGAAGATGCAGTTATTTTCAACAATTGTATTTTATTTTTAACATTGTATTTTGTTGCTTATGAATCCTTTTTCTTTTAAATGAAACCTTAAACACCCCTCTATGATGTTTCAACGCCCCAATAGTGGTAAATAGAAAAAGGAAAGACATTCGTTCCATGTAAAAAAGTGATTTTCCCTGTTGCTGAAGATGAGGGTATTTAATTCTCCTGAATGGGGTATTCAGCTATTATAATTCCAATAGTGCAGTTTTCAATTTGATCGGACATCGTTTTCTGACGTTTCCAACTATTTTGTGAAATCCCCGCAAATTTATGTAAATATTGAATAATTCACATAAACGACCTGCGCATAAAGTGAACATACCACTCGATGCCTTTTTTTATGCTGTTTGCGAATATTATAATCGTTTATGGTGCAAATTCAATTTTAACTTAACCTAACCTTTCTAACCCTACCCAAATATATAGCCCATATTATATATTTCCCATGCGTTTATTGACTCCCGAATTTGTCACTGTTAATTCAATTTATGGGTAAACCGGTTTTAGAAATATTTACGCTAACACAGGTATATAGGCCGTATCCAAAATAAGAGAAAAGGGTATAACCTTTGAGGGTCCCTAAAGGGCTTAAAATTGAATTTGCACCAAAAATGATTATTTTATTTGGAAAGAGCATAAAAAAGGCATCGATTGGTATGTTCACTTTATTCTTAGGTCATTCATGTGAATTTTTCAATGTTTACCCAAATTTATACTTAAACATCGCTTTTTCCAAATCATCTTCTCTTATCTATCTGATCTTCCATTTTCCAAAAGCTCTCTCTGTGATGCATTGTCACAAAGTATACTTCCCTCCATTCCTAATAACCTATTAATGCTTCTAAATTATTAACCTTGTGGCAGCTTGGTGGTTACAGCGAGGCCCGGAAACAGTCGGTTCCGAGGTTCAATCCTTCGTGTCGCAAGGAAATCATTCAAATTATATTAGGTTCTATAATTCTTTTTCAAAACATCGAAAATTGTGATAAACGAAAAAAAGCTAGGTAATATTTGTTTTTAGTTATATAGGCTACATTTACTTCTATGATCCTCCTTGTTCGTTAAGCTTAGTTCTGAAAGAAGAAACAATTTTTGTTTGTCAAAAACTTTACAGAGTGCATTAAAGATGTGTTTACACGCAGTAAAAGTGAAATTCCAGTAAATTCATAACAGTAAATTTCAGTACTAATGCAAAGGTGGTTTTAGGGGAGGACCAGGGGGGGGGGCACTTGCCCCGGCTCCAGAAATTTTAGGGGTGCAAAATTTCGAATCAATAATCTAACGGTTAAAACTTTTTGTAATTTTTAAAATTTTATTTTTGGTTAAATAGAGTAGAGGGAGCATTTATTTTATGAAAGTAATTAATAGATTACTAATTAACAAAAAAATAAGTAATTAATTAAAAATAATTAAATTATTTAATGATTATCACCTAATTTAAATATTAAATTATTAATAAATTGATAATGGTTTTGTTAATAAAGGAAAAATTGTTGAGATTTGGTCCACAAATTTTGTGGGGGAGGCAGGAGGGAGGCGCTAATCAAGATTTTGCCCCGGGCACAAGACAAGCTAGAACCACCACCGTACTAATGAGTAAAGTTTGTGATTTGGCTGATGGGATTTTATCTCTTGTTTTTAAACCCAGTATGCAGGATGCAGACCAAAATATTAGTATTAACAAATCTTTATCCCGTTTTCAAAGAGATTTTCGTCGGTAATTTGTTCGCAATAATCTGTTAATGTAATGGATTTGATGTGTTAATGGAGAAGTACCGAGTTCACCACTGCTAACGATTAAATAAGGAAAAAACAATAAGTTTTTTTTTTAACTGAAAGTAAGGAGCAACATTAAAACTTAAAACGAACAAAAATTATTCCATGTCTGAGGGGGGGAGGGGTCCCCTTCGTTAACCTCTTACTCGTTATGTTAAAGTTATTCAGTGCTTTAAGAGAGCTTCTAATTCCAGTTCAACGGCCCTTGTGTTTCAGCAGTTGTTCTTAAAAAATTAGGAAAAAAAGTCTAAACTTTAGCGTAAAGACGAAGGGGTGTATATAGTGTGTATTAGTGAAACGCAATAGCGTATATTAATGTAAAGTATGTAATGAAGATTGGATTGTCATGTATTTGAATTTCCAATGTGTGTTTGTGTCTTTTTTTTTATTTTTAGTCATTACTCCGTCTATTGTATCTGTTCTTTTGCGGGCAATAAATGAATAATAGTAATAATTTAAAATAATATTATATTTTTTTTATTCTATCTGATTTGTGTTTTATGTCATAGATCTGTCAAAAAAGATTACTACTACTACTGCTGCCAACAACTCGCTGCAGCACCAAGCCGCCTGAGGCCAGCACAGCTACGCACGCTCCTCCTCCACCCCAATCTATTCAAAGCCTCCCTTTTTCACCCGCCCACGAAGTTCCCATTTCCTTTAAATCTTTCTTTATGACGTCCTCCCACCCCAGACGGGGACGACCTGCTTTCCGTTTAACCCTAGATGGTTGGCCGAAAATAACAATCTTCGGCAATCTGTCATCCTTCATACCCACAACGTGCCCTAGCCACCTCAACCTTTCTTTCATTATAGCCCTAGAGAGCGGTATTGAACCACATTTTTCGTACAGCCTATGGTTTGGCATACGGTCAGTCAGCCGGGTACCCAGAACAATCCTTAAGCAATTTCTCTGGAAAACATCTAGCAAATCTTCATCCGCTTTTCGGAGCGCCCAGGCTTCAGAGCCATATTTGACCACTGCCATCACTGTAGCTTCTAATATTTTAATGTTGGTTTCCAGACTTATCTTCCTATTCTTCCAAACTTTTTTTCAACTGTGAAAAAACACCCTGAGCCTTGGCTATTCTACTATTAACATCTTCAATGCCCCCACCATCTTTGCTAATAATACTACCAAGTTAAGTGAAGCTGCCCACCTGTTCAATCTTTTTATTACCCAATGTCACCTTTTCATCTTCACTTATTCCTAGCCTTAGTGACTTAGTCTTCTTAACATTAATTTTTAAACCTATTCTAGCACCCTGAACTCGCAAAACCTCACAAGCTTCCCAAATAAGTATAACCTCTAATGTATGGTAAATTACATTGATGGTAACACTAATCTCTTTCTATTGGGAAATAATTGTTTCACTAACAATATTTTCTTTAAATAGCGCAGGATTGTCGATTGTTGAATTGGTTTTGTCTTATAAAATGTTTTAAGTTTTATTACACTTCATAACAGACCATGTTATTTTAGAAAGCCCTATCACTGAAGAATATCAGCATTGAGGCACGAATTTTAGTAAAAATTTTTTAATGAAAATACCCAAAGAATCGCGCTTTCAAAAGCTCGGTTTTCATGCTTCATGAAAATAAAGCTTTTGTTTACTGCAAGCTTCTCAAATGAGAAAAAATAGTTGAGAAGCGAGTAGTTAGCGAAACCCCAGCTAATCCTTGTTATCGCATTTTGATCTTTCTCCATGAACTATAAAATTAATTTCTTATAATAACACGTCCAGACTTTCCGCTGTCTGGCAAAATTGGACAGAAAACTGGGAACTGAGAATAACACTTCTTTGCCATATTTCCTTTTTCAAGCCCTGAAGCTCAGTGGGTCAGAACATGAAAAAAATAGGACAGAAAACGATAGTATTGGTTGCATTTCAGGAAAAACTGTCAGAAGAAGGAGACAATCAGAAACGATAAGTGATAAAGAATAGTTTTAAACATTGTTTAGAATAGAAAAAGGGAAAGTGTCTAGCTGAGACTCTAAACTTTTTTATTTCAAGTTTTGGCTCAGAAAAAAACAGATTTGATGAGGATAGCTCATGGGCATATTCAGGAGTGACGATACTATATATTATTAATAATAATAATAATAATTTATAACCCACTTTTGTACAAAACAACCGGAGTAAAGCACACTGAAAAGGAAAAAAAATCAATCAAATACACAGAAACAAAGATAACTTAAACGTTAATCACTGACAAAAACACACGGAAAATATTATGGTTTGGGTTTAAGGACACAAATGTATTTCTTGATAAATTGTTATTAGGCAATTCAAATGATTGGATAATGATGGTGGCAACATGTTTCTCAATATTACGTGTATTATGATATGAAGTGAGGAGGCACAGTAAAAATTTGAAATAACTAAAATAAGCGATACGGATCTGGCGCAAATCATTCTTATTCAATAACAAATACATTCCACTTAAAAACAAGACAGAATGGTCACAATATGTGGAATACATTCTAGCTAAAGCTTGCCGTGAATATTTTCCGCGGTTAGGTACAATTTTCGCATATCCGATCTTCAACTTTTCTGTAACATCTCTCAGAACTTGAAGTCGCAAACAAGTGAGTGTAGAACAAATATTAATTCCTAACCACCGTAAACTCGTAACATTGCGAATTACTGAGGATCCACAGGACAAGTTATGAGCAGATGATTTGGGATTGAAAACTAAATATTCGCATTTATCAACATTCTAAAACAGACCAACACCATGAAACATCCTAGAAATATGTTGCACCAATAATACTAAAATAGACTTGGTTCGGCTTAAAACTAAAAGGTCGGCTGCATACGCAATATAAAACGCATCAGGTAAATTATAAAAATACGAAGGCTTGATTCCTAAAAAAGCATTTTGAATGCAAGCACTAAATAGATAAGGTCATAGCACCCCACCCTGTCGTGCTCCAGATTGAACTGGTATATTACCGCAGTACCCTCTACCAGATTTTAAACGAAGAAATGAATTACTATACCAAAAATTTAAGTACATGTATGACAGAAGGGTTCACTCCAAACTCTGACAAAGAGTGCCACATTTGTGCATGGCAAATACTATCGAAGGCTTTAGATAAATCCAAAGCGTAAATATGTAATTCATAACCTTTAGACTGGGCATCATAAAGAGTTGAAGCTAAAACCTTATGCGCATGTTGACACCCAATACGAGGTTGAAATCCAAATTAGTTATGATTGTTTCGCAGTTCGTTCAATAATATATGGGAGCATAACATATTCAAAAACCTTACTAATATTGCAAGCAACAGTGATGGGTCTATATGAACTGCATTCAAAAGGGTCTCTTCCGCGTTTAAGAATCGAAGTTATCGTTCCGCAAAGGAAGGAATCAGACACCATTGACAAACATAAATAGATCTTAAAAAGTAACTGGAGCTGAGCGACTAGTGCCGGACAATCACAACGTAAATGGTGAGCGCTAATCCCATCAAGATCACTTGATCTAGACTTAAGATTAAGCATACAATTAACAATACTTTTAGTTGAGACAGGAATAACATGACGTTGCAAAACTTTAGGTGGCGAAAATTTAGAAATCAAGCACTGAAAATGATAATGAACACTATACTGAATCTTACAAAAAATACTTTTATAATGCCCAAGCCAAGACGAATCTGGGATAACATCACTAGTCCCTAATGAATCAAATTTGGACGTATTAATAACTTCTTTCCATTGTACTGCCCTTTTAGGGAACTCAGCACCATTATATCGAACCAAACGAAGATATCGTTTAAACTCCGCTTTTGTCTTACTCTTTATATCAAACACTTGGCCTCGCAAGGGCCGCCCACAGCCAATCCAGATGCGAAGCCAGAGTTTAGCACGATTTTTGATGGCTTTAAGACCCGGGTCTCCTTTCCAAATTGGTCTTCGAGTTTTGAGTTTAACCCTGACAAGGGGAACAGCCACATTCTCAGCTTGTTTCATGCACTTAACTAAGTGAAGATAATAAACATTCAGTTGCAATCTGGCTTGTGGCGAAAAAACACTCGTGCACAATAGATTAAAAAGGATATTGACGCAGGACAAGAGAGCTCTTAGGGTAGAAATATATAAAGGCCAATTGACTTTGCTCCACTCTCGTTTCATACACCATTTTTTTTAGCAGCACAAGGATGATTAGATGGATCAGCGGTTAATGTCATAGTAAGGGAAAGGGGAAGGTGGTCAAAATCATGTTCGTGTTCGTCAACATTAACGACAGAGCAGGGAACATCGGCAGAGCAAATACAATGATCAATATTGGTCACAGTACCACTATTATGAATATAACTGTAATTAAGAGCTTTGGGTACTATTCGGTAACCAATAGGCAACGAATCTAAAATTTTATTAGGTCAAGCAGCTCTGATACGTCAATCTTTTCTATAGCGTTTTTATGGCACACTAGCTTAAACTTAGGACGTTGCTGAGATCTCAAATTACCCCTGCCTATTAATAACGATCGCAATTTAAATTAAAAAAAAAATTTTCAACCGGAAAATAAAAAAAAATTAAAATCTAGAGGCGGTGGGGAATATTGTAGGGGGTAGGGGAATATTTGTCCCCCTTACAACTAATAGTTCAAATAGGAATATATCCTTTTGATAGACCGTCATCAGCAGAAAATGACGGTCACTGCATGTGTGATCGAAATATCCATAATTTTTGTCAATGTTTTTCACTGTCTTTCAAAAGGATTTATCCCTATTTGAACTGTTATTTTTACGTCATGGAAAGGCAGTGTAGTCTTTAAAAAAACAATTGTCCCCCTCCACCCAATCGAAGCCACTGGTGAGTGTTTATTTACCCACTGACAACTTATTATTCTATGTCGTCGAAGCTTTATAAACTAATAGATTATGCAAAAATAGGGATATGGCTGAAATCTGGAACTGTGGTGGAGATAAGGAGTATTAATGAAAGGGACCCTTCGGTATCTTGGCCGGTTCTCCTTCGGATCTAAAATTGGGTAAATGAATCTGATTTGCTAATCACAAAATATTTTTTTCTGGGAAGGGGGGGGGGGCTATACAAAAATTAAAAAACGCATCAAAAATTTGTTTATTAGACCACACTTTCCAAATTTGTTTATTAATAGACCACCTTTCCATTTACCAATTAAACAAATAAAAATATAAAACAAAACGGGTATAATGTTTTCATATTTGAAGCAATGAACAGTTGACATATTGGGTATTATTAATGTATTTCATTAACAAATTGAAAAGGAATCGTGTGTCTGCTGTATAGTTCTCCTGGTTTTGTTTCATTTATTTATTAATTATTTAAATTGATGAACAGTAGATATATTGGATATTTATGTATGTTTTTTTTCCTCTGTTTGTTGCCTTTTATATTTCACTGATAAATTCTGTTTAACTTTTTCCGTTGATAAAGGCTTCCGGACGTGAAGTCGAAATATTTGGACCTTTTTAATTGTTAAAAGTTTTTTTTTCTGTATCTTCATTTGTTTAATTTGTAAGTAGATTCAGTTGTCTGTTAAATGAACCAATGAACCGAATTAAAAATTTTAAGGATCGCCGTACGCATTTTAGAAGAAGTCTCTTTTTTAATTTCTCATTGGAATTCCTCCATGTCAGCAGCGCACAAATTCAAATCCAACCCAGAGACATTAACTCGAGGAGAAACCGTGAAATAAGAAAAAAAATAATTTTGAGCTAGGAATTGAGTTCAGGACCTTTCTTGTAATTATTTTGTTAGTAATTGATGCGAAAATTAATTGCTATGATCTTGCAATTAAAAATTCATCCTAAGTCTATTAAAAGAAAATTGACTAATTTGGACTAAGCCGACTAATTTGACCAGAAATGATGGCACAAAAAAAAATTCACTGAATACCTCTTTCTATTTTATATTTGATGAGTCTTTAGCCTATTTTGTTTCTGCGCCGTGTCCTGTTTTTGGTACTAAACAATTATATTTCGCAGAGTTTGAACCATACCTGACTCTTCAATCGGATGGACAAGACTCAGGTTTTAGTGGTTCTCATGAGAA